>NW_005841957.1:1200984-1219948 GCF_000455745.1 Alligator sinensis | reverse complement strand
ACTCTTTCCTGCCTAGGCAGGGGGTTGGACTCAATGATCTGTTGAGGTCCCTTCCGACCCTAACATCTATGAATCTATTGCCAACCCTCCAGTCCTCCAGTACCAAGCCTATTTGTAGTGATTGATTGCATATTGCAGTAAGTGTCATAACCCAAGGGTATGATTTTGTGTGTGCTTCGGCACTAGAATTATCCCTGCCAAATTACAGCTTCGTTGCACGGTAGAGTTTTCTGCTGCAGAGGAGAACCCCGGTGCAAGGAAGAGTTTCCCGCCAATTTGTGGCTTCCTTTGCAGAGTGCGAGAAATGCACAGTGCAAAGGAGTTCCCGCCACCCGCATGCAAATTTGTGTCCCGTTATTGGCTAGTTCTAAATTATTCCCCCGTGGTGGCTAACGATTGGCCTGTTAGCCGTATAAGAGGCTTGAGCGGTTTCCGCCCAAGCCGAAGAGGATTCCACATCCAACTCGTGGGGACTCTGGGTACACGGCAGGGTAATAGAGACCCTGTGTGAGATTCAGAGGAGCTTGGCGACCTGATCCATCGCCCACCTCTTCCCGTCTTCGAGCGACAAATTTTATAAGACATATTTACGAAGTTCCATTTCGGTGGCGCGCTTGTCCAGAGCATCCAGAGCTCTGTTTCCGTGGAGCCTAGCAAAATCCACGTGACCGTTCGTGTTGTTTTTGTCTGTAACCGTAACTCAAGCAAGTTTTCCAGCCTGCACTGCAACCATCTCCGGTGTAAGTAAACAATCTTTAAATCTACCGCTACGAGTCTGTGCCTAATTCTAGCTTGTCACGCGCCCTCTCCGACCCCGCGTGCCCGGGCTGCTGGCCACAGCCCGCGCAGAGCATGAAAAAGGGCCCAGGTCACGCCCGGCCCGCACAGTAAGTAGTTCCAAATAGTAGATATGGTCAAGGCTTTTGCATTAGTGCTATATTGAGTGTCATTTCAAATTCAATACCTCATTATCAAAAATCTGTATGATTCAACTACACATCAACATAGAAGTGAAAGAGATACCTTGACACCAATGCATCCAAGAGGATAAATTGAATATTTGATTAATATTTATATGTAGTGGCATGCAGCTCTGTGCCTGTACAAAACACCAATTCATTTACCTCTAGTTCATTTTTTATTTTAATTTTTTTCAGTTTTTTGTCTGGGTATTTGACACTTTAAAATGAGGAAAAAAAAGTAAGCCTGGTATAGCTAAAACACACAAAAAACCAAATCCCACCATAAAAGGTATCTTTCCTGCCCAGTGCAGGGGGGCTGGACCCAATATTCTTGCAAGGTCCCTTTCAGCCCCTTACAATCTATGAATCTAAGAAAACAAAACCAAAAAAACCCCCAAACCCCACAATTTGACTTTTATGCAAAACTTGAACACAAATAAATTGAGTAAGGGTAAACTTGAAATGGGAGACACAGCAAAACTGAGTACTTCTTATATTTTCTTCCAGGCTGATCAGAGATGGGGGAACTGGAAATCTCCTGAACATGAAAATCCCTTTCATTAAGAGATGCCTATCCTGGTTTAACAGGTATATAGCTTAATGTCCAAGTCTTGCAACAACAAAATACTCCTTAAATGATTCTATAAATATAAGATACTGTAAAAGACAAGCAATATATCTAAAACCGACTGAGAAAAGCAAAGGATAAATACAAATATAAAAGCTTACATAAAATGATAGCATACAATGTGTAATGACACAATTCTATGACCAGTGTGTTCCAAAATAAGCTTGCTCATCTGCTACATACCTGTATTCTTCATAACACATCCACTAACCTCTAGCTGCTATCTATGATATCTGGATTTCAAAGGATGAAAGGCACTTGGATGGAATCTAACTGTAACTGAAATATGTAAGATGGCAAAAAATTAGAAGCAATTACTGACCACTTGGGGGGAAAAACAGCATGACAATAATACTATTTCAACAAGCACACATTCAATAGTTCTGGAGTGCTTTGAAATATTTTTATTCTTGCCTTCTATTCTGTTTGGATTTTGTTCTAGAATGTTTAAAAACTGTTCATCAGTTTTCACAGGTTTTCTTTCTATTTGTAAAGATCTTTATTTAATATATACATGTTTTAAGGAAAATATGAAATGAAAGCTGCTTCTTTTACAAGTCCTCACCCATTATGGAGATAGAGTCTAGGGAAATGGCTTTTATTGTTTATATAAGCTTACCAGGGCTAGGGACATTCAAAAAGTCTAAGCCTGAATTGATTCAATCTTTGCAGGTTAGTCTAACATAGCTAGACTGAACTGATTTGAAACCAAACAGACATTTTCTCTGGACTGAGGAAATTCAGGAACATGACTGCTGTGGCTCAGGCTAGAAGCCTGGGGGCACTAGAGCAGCCCTCCCTTCCCTTCTGCAGGAAGCTGAGCTGAGGTGGGTATGGCTAGACCCTGGCAGGACTGTCTTATTAGGGAGGTCTGCCTGAATAGTACCAGGCTTTTCCCCATTAACTGCTCATGGGGTGGGAGTGTTGCCATCCCCCAGCCCTGGGCTAGCACTGTGAGGCAAGAGCGGAGGAGAGGTGGGGGGCATGCAGTGCATGCATCTGTTGATGATATGGAACTTTCCAATTTCCCTCCCTGCTGCAGCAAACTGACAGGCAAGCAAGCCAGCTGGGGGCTGACGGTAATAACAGTCTTTATCACCCAATTAGCAAAACAATGGCCTCTCTCCATTACTTAAACCTTCTGAAACAGCTTACCAGCTGACCTGTTGATTAGCTCCGAACAGCCCTAAGCAGATACTGTTCTGTCTGCCTAACCCAGTGAAATTGGAGAGAAAGACACACACAGGCACCTCTCAGCATTAGCTAGCATACCAGGTGCCTAGGGTCTGTGGGGCTGGGGTCCATGCTGTAGGAGGTGGGAGGGAGGTGGGGATTTCCTGCTTGAGCAGCAAGGAGGGTGTAGGGCAGTGGGAAGCCAGGCAGACCCTGCTGTGTCTGCAGTCTCTGCAGGAGCCTTATGCAGAATTAGCTAGCATACCACATGCTGGCTATGGTCCATACTGTAACAGAGAGGAGGAAGGGATCCCTGCTTAAGCAGTGAGTGGTGAGGTGGTGGGAGGAGGGGGGTACAGGGAAGCCAGCAGACCGTGGAGAAATGCACAGTGCAAAGGAGTTCCCGCCACCCGCATGCAAATTTGTGTCCCGTTATTGGCTAGTTCTAAATTATTCCCCCGTGGTGGCTAACGATTGGCCTGTTAGCCGTATAAGAGGCTTGAGCGGTTTCCGCCCAAGCCGAAGAGGATTCCACATCCAACTCGTGGGGACTCTGGGTACACGGCAGGGTAATAGAGACCCTGTGTGAGATTCAGAGGAGCTTGGCGACCTGATCCATCGCCCACCTCTTCCCGTCTTCGAGCGACAAATTTTATAAGACATATTTACGAAGTTCCATTTCGGTGGCGCGCTTGTCCAGAGCATCCAGAGCTCTGTTTCCGTGGAGCCTAGCAAAATCCACGTGACCGTTCGTGTTGTTTTTGTCTGTAACCGTAACTCAAGCAAGTTTTCCAGCCTGCACTGCAACCATCTCCGGTGTAAGTAAACAATCTTTAAATCTACCGCTACGAGTCTGTGCCTAATTCTAGCTTGTCACGCGCCCTCTCCGACCCCGCGTGCCCGGGCTGCTGGCCACAGCCCGCGCAGAGCATGAAAAAGGGCCCAGGTCACGCCCGGCCCGCACAGTAAGTAGTTCCAAATAGTAGATATGGTCAAGGCTTTTGCATTAGTGCTATATTGAGTGTCATTTCAAATTCAATACCTCATTATCAAAAATCTGTATGATTCAACTACACATCAACATAGAAGTGAAAGAGATACCTTGACACCAATGCATCCAAGAGGATAAATTGAATATTTGATTAATATTTATATGTAGTGGCATGCAGCTCTGTGCCTGTACAAAACACCAATTCATTTACCTCTAGTTCATTTTTTATTTTAATTTTTTTCAGTTTTTTGTCTGGGTATTTGACACTTTAAAATGAGGAAAAAAAAGTAAGCCTGGTATAGCTAAAACACACAAAAAACCAAATCCCACCATAAAAGGTATCTTTCCTGCCCAGTGCAGGGGGGCTGGACCCAATATTCTTGCAAGGTCCCTTTCAGCCCCTTACAATCTATGAATCTAAGAAAACAAAACCAAAAAAACCCCCAAACCCCACAATTTGACTTTTATGCAAAACTTGAACACAAATAAATTGAGTAAGGGTAAACTTGAAATGGGAGACACAGCAAAACTGAGTACTTCTTATATTTTCTTCCAGGCTGATCAGAGATGGGGGAACTGGAAATCTCCTGAACATGAAAATCCCTTTCATTAAGAGATGCCTATCCTGGTTTAACAGGTATATAGCTTAATGTCCAAGTCTTGCAACAACAAAATACTCCTTAAATGATTCTATAAATATAAGATACTGTAAAAGACAAGCAATATATCTAAAACCGACTGAGAAAAGCAAAGGATAAATACAAATATAAAAGCTTACATAAAATGATAGCATACAATGTGTAATGACACAATTCTATGACCAGTGTGTTCCAAAATAAGCTTGCTCATCTGCTACATACCTGTATTCTTCATAACACATCCACTAACCTCTAGCTGCTATCTATGATATCTGGATTTCAAAGGATGAAAGGCACTTGGATGGAATCTAACTGTAACTGAAATATGTAAGATGGCAAAAAATTAGAAGCAATTACTGACCACTTGGGGGGAAAAACAGCATGACAATAATACTATTTCAACAAGCACACATTCAATAGTTCTGGAGTGCTTTGAAATATTTTTATTCTTGCCTTCTATTCTGTTTGGATTTTGTTCTAGAATGTTTAAAAACTGTTCATCAGTTTTCACAGGTTTTCTTTCTATTTGTAAAGATCTTTATTTAATATATACATGTTTTAAGGAAAATATGAAATGAAAGCTGCTTCTTTTACAAGTCCTCACCCATTATGGAGATAGAGTCTAGGGAAATGGCTTTTATTGTTTATATAAGCTTACCAGGGCTAGGGACATTCAAAAAGTCTAAGCCTGAATTGATTCAATCTTTGCAGGTTAGTCTAACATAGCTAGACTGAACTGATTTGAAACCAAACAGACATTTTCTCTGGACTGAGGAAATTCAGGAACATGACTGCTGTGGCTCAGGCTAGAAGCCTGGGGGCACTAGAGCAGCCCTCCCTTCCCTTCTGCAGGAAGCTGAGCTGAGGTGGGTATGGCTAGACCCTGGCAGGACTGTCTTATTAGGGAGGTCTGCCTGAATAGTACCAGGCTTTTCCCCATTAACTGCTCATGGGGTGGGAGTGTTGCCATCCCCCAGCCCTGGGCTAGCACTGTGAGGCAAGAGCGGAGGAGAGGTGGGGGGCATGCAGTGCATGCATCTGTTGATGATATGGAACTTTCCAATTTCCCTCCCTGCTGCAGCAAACTGACAGGCAAGCAAGCCAGCTGGGGGCTGACGGTAATAACAGTCTTTATCACCCAATTAGCAAAACAATGGCCTCTCTCCATTACTTAAACCTTCTGAAACAGCTTACCAGCTGACCTGTTGATTAGCTCCGAACAGCCCTAAGCAGATACTGTTCTGTCTGCCTAACCCAGTGAAATTGGAGAGAAAGACACACACAGGCACCTCTCAGCATTAGCTAGCATACCAGGTGCCTAGGGTCTGTGGGGCTGGGGTCCATGCTGTAGGAGGTGGGAGGGAGGTGGGGATTTCCTGCTTGAGCAGCAAGGAGGGTGTAGGGCAGTGGGAAGCCAGGCAGACCCTGCTGTGTCTGCAGTCTCTGCAGGAGCCTTATGCAGAATTAGCTAGCATACCACATGCTGGCTATGGTCCATACTGTAACAGAGAGGAGGAAGGGATCCCTGCTTAAGCAGTGAGTGGTGAGGTGGTGGGAGGAGGGGGGTACAGGGAAGCCAGCAGACCGTGCTGTGCCTGCAAGTCTGCCAGAGCTCTGGCCAGGGAGTGGAGGGAAGGGGCCAGCTCTGCTGTAGAGCAGAGAGCTCTGCCCTGCCCAGAGACTATGCTGGCATGCTGGGGGAGTCTGATTTAAATTAAACCAGCAAGGGGTCTGGAACAGACATTGCATAAACCAATTTGACCCAAATCAGTTACTACATTCAACCAGGTTTATCTCAAACCAGTTTCAGCCATTTTCAAACTGGTTTATGTGCACTGAACATCTGTTCTGTTACAGGTTTAAACCAGTTTCTGATCATTTAAACCAATTTATGTGGAATGTCTGTCCCTAGCCCTGAAGTCCAAGGGGTCTGGAAAGAAGCTTTGGTTTTAGGCCAGATGTACTGTAAAATAATGGATAAAACAAACTTCAGTTGTACAATTAGCAAACAAAGTGGCCAAGCCATGTAAATAATGATGCATGCAGATCAAAATAGTATATTATGAAAAGCAAAATACAAGATTATGACTCTGCAAGGAGATCTAAGGGTTTAGACGTAATAGCTAAATAGCTCAAATCATTTTGAACATGTCAACATTGAACAGAATGCATCTTTCAATCAGGCAAAATCTAATCAAGCACAATCCTTAAGGAGAAATACTACATTTTCCAAGAAGGAATCTTCTAATGCAAACATACACATTAGGCACATCTACATGTTGCTGTACAGTACAGGTGGTTATTGTACCATTCATATGGCAAACGGGTAGATTTCAATGCTATGTTTTTGTAGCAGCGTGCTATACTAAGGGAATGCACCACTAGAGCAACATAGCTGGTGATCACATGTAGACCTGCATGATTGCTACATCGCCATAGCATGCCGTTCAGTGACATACCATGCCACTATGTTGTTGTAGGGTGTACTGCCTCAACTATATCTTGCTATGATCCCTTTATTTAAATTAAGCTCAAATGCCACAGTTTGAACAAGTCTGCTAACTAATTAATAAATAACTAATGCCGAACAAGAGGGTGAATGAACACATCTGACAAATGTTTCAGAAGTTACACACTATAAACCCTTCAGTGCTGATCTAGTTCAGAGCTCGTGAAGCAATGCCATTTCAATTAAAAGTATCACCCAGGGAAAATCTAAACTGCCCATCAGGCAGGGTGGGATTAACTAGCACAGAACAAAACAAACCAACCAAATAAAATCATAAAACCAATGTTTTCTAAAACTGAGGCAGAGAAAACATGCAGAAGGAAATGCTAAAAGAAGGAACAGAAGATATTTATTGTGCCAGCTAAGAGCATGGTGTCTTTATATCTAACATCTAGCCCTTTCTCTAATAAATTAACAATTTTATCTTTAGTAACAGGGGAACATTTCACAGCTCCCCATTCTCCTCTATTACACCTTTCCTTGGCTATTTATGAGCACAATAAAGAACCACAACCCCAAATGAAAATGTCCTTAAAGGTGCACCATTTCATGCAAAAAGGGCAATAGCACTGTAAAAGAATTCAGCATTTTGTTAAAACTTACTAGCAGCTATGTTTTATTATATGATTATCTGCCAATACTTGAATATCATCAAAAATCTTGACAAATTCCCAGTTAATAAGATTGTATTAATAATAATTTAGAAATATGGATTTACGATGAAACAAAAGGATGAGAAACAGATTAGAAACACAGTCTAGAGAGAACTTGTAATGGGAGGTATTTTAACCAAAGTATGCCTGTTAATAAGTCTATAGAGAGCTATGCCCATAAAGTCCTAGACCTGTCCTTATGCTATGCTAGGAAAATAGTCAACCAGAGTAAGGATGACAGTTTTTAGAAATAGAAAAAACAAATACTTTAAATTGAAGCCAAGTCTGTTTGATACCGCATGCAAATTTTAAAGAGCTTGTAGTACCCTCTATATTTTCTGAAATGAACCAAATTACTTCTCCAGCTCTATGAAAGAAATTCTCAGTGTTCTGTAGTTGTGTTTTTAATTTTTACCAGAGTAAATCCATTTGAAGTCAGCAGGGTCACATTTGTTCTTTGTTACACTGTAAGCTTTGAAGCTATTGTACTGACCTTTACACCAGAATACACCTAAAGTTTTGCAGACATGGGGACACCAAAGCAGAATGCTGAATGCATGTTTGATGAAGTGCTAGTTTATCTGAGAGAAAAATTAAGATCTACCCAATGTATTCTGGCTTTTGCATTCATGCATGGAACCAGTACAAGTAACAAAAGAACACTTTGGAAAAACCTATGCAAGCAATATTCAAGTACTTTATAAAGAAAGGCTATACTACAAAGCTGTATACCATTTGTTTAAGGGAGACAGGTAACATCAAGAATTCCAGTCATTCAATTTGCCTCTTTCATGCCCTTTTCTACAGAAGTTACTTAGTTTTAAAAGATCAGAAGGTGATTTCATAGTGCGAGAGTCAAATATTTAATAGAACTGTCAAAATTAACTCCAGTGAAAAGTTGTTTATTTGAGAACTTTCAGTCCCTGTTTTATTTATTATACTTTAACCAGCAACATATGTTGTATATTTCAAATGTACTGTAGTTTATTTACCATGTAACTGCTTGGGAAGGAAATTTCTTTTTCTTTCACTGCAACTAAAAAGAAACCAACATTTGTAAAGTCTCAAAACAGATCACCAACAACAGACTATAGCTACTTGTGCCCATCCAAACACCATATTTGAGGGTAGCCTGTAGAGGTGTGCAAAGTGGGCCGTATCTGATTTGAATTCAGATTTGGCCTAATTCGGGGGATAATGATTCGATTAGTTGATTCGGATCACAGCCCCAATTCAATTTGGCCGAATCCAAATCTGAAGATTCAATTCTGATTTGGATGATCAGCAATTCGGCCTAGACATAGCTTTAATTTTTTTTTTTTTACATACCTTGACATACCAGACATGGCTCATGAAGGCTGACATGGTGGGACTGATGGGGGGTCCCACAGGAATTCGAGGGGGAGGGGAGGGCTGTACCCCTCTGGCTTGGCAATCAGCTGCAAGGGCGGCCTGGGTTCCCCCCCAGGCCCAGGAGGCACCAGTCACCGAGGCAGGGGTAGGGGCAGGGGGATGGTCCCCCGCACACTCCCAGAAGTGGACCACAAGTGTTTCTGGTCCACTTCCGGGTCCACTTCCAGGTCCACCATCAAGTGCTCTGGGGAACTCCTATACTCCCATGTGACACTCCATCCACCCCACCATCTCAGCATTCACAAACTGCCTGGTACCTTGAGGTATGTAGAAAAAAAACAAAACTGTGTCTATGTCTGAATCACTGAATCTCTCCGAATTGAATCAGAGGCCTCTGATTTGATTTGGAGAGTTTATTGGGTGTCCTGATTTGATTCAGATTCAGAGATGGGACTGCTGAATTGGGCCAAATCTCTGCCAGATTGAATCAGAGACTGAAGCATTGCACAGCCCTAGGAGCCTGGTGAAATAGTGGCTGAACATAATTAGCAGCTCAGGACACATTTCCAGCCTCAGTAGCTGATGAATGAGGGTCTTGTTACATGTTAATTTAAGGCAGCTCCTGGAGTTCTTAACCACTGGATTGTCCACAGATTTACACCTGAAACTACTTTTAAGCACTCTTTAGGCAGTTTAAAATTAAGCCACTCTTGCCTAGGTTTATTTTTTATCCATGTTACCCTGCTCATGTTACACAAATGTGTAGCCATTCTAAGCTACCTATTAATGTAAATACCCCACCTGCGCACCCCAACTGCCCTGGATCAGGCCCACTGCTCCCCCCCACCACCCCAGACCCACAGTAACTATCGCCCCCCATCCCTCCCTCTAGTTACTTGTTGCTTCCTGCACTATCTGTCTCAGGGGAGCCAGCAAGGAAGGGTTAACTTGCCTGCCTGTCTGCCTGCCACTGATGTTTCTGTTACTCTATGGGTTGGGCTCAGCCCAGAGATCAGCAGAAACCCAGCAGCAGTGGCAGTGGTGGTGGCGATGGTGGTCAGGCAGACAAGTTAACCCATACATATGATTTTAAGTTTTCACTCTTGAAAACAAATGGGAACCAACTTAGATGGTGCAACCAACTCCAGAATAATACAGGCAAACCTGAAAGCAGAAGTAGATCACAATTAAGACTGAAAACTTAGGGGGAAAAGGAAGTGAGAGTGCCATGCAGCTATATTCCCAATAGTTGTGCTGCTGAGGTCAGTGGTACAAAGTTGGAAATACTGACTAGTACATTCTCAGAAGAGTCGTTCTTCTAATCATTTATATAAAAAATGAACCATGATGGCATGTTCAAAATAAAATTAGTGAAAGGGCATCCAAAGATTTGGTTGAATACCTGGTATTTGAAAAGGTGCATTTCAATTCATAATGTAAAAGAATTAATTTATGGATTATTGGGTTTCTTTATCTTTGTATTGGGTTTCTGTTGAGTTTAGTGTTTGCATTATTATTTATGTAGTTAAATTGTATATTCTTTCTCAGCTGTTGGTCTTTCTGGAGTGGACTGTCAGAATTCCTATTGGAGTCATAGGTCAGAATGGGTATTGGTGTATTCCAACATCATGGCAAAAAAGAAAAATTGGCCAATAAAGAAATGCTGTCAAGCAAGCCTCTTGTGCTTGTAAATAATCCTTTAGCAACTTTATGGGGAGAACAGAACTGCACATAAAAAAACCAGAGAGTAAAAATTTGATAAGAATGATCTGTTCCATTACTGCTCAGTGGTGCCGATTATAATCAATTTACATGAGTTATTAACCATTCAAAATACTATGGCAAGCGCAGCTCAGGCAATTAACACTGGTAGCCATCAGCTTCCTTCTCCTCCTCCATAGGGAGGTTGAGCTCTTCTGTTTCACATCCCCAAGCCCTGGCACTCAGGGGATTTTTGAGCAATAGGTTGAAGCTGAGTGTTACCCAGGCCCTGAGTGTACCCGAAGGCTCTCTCTCAGGTTCCCATATGTCCTGGCAATCCAAAATGCCAACAAAATTTAGCATGATTCCCTGAAGAAAAGGCTGTATCTTTTTATCTTGCTTTGTACTGTCCGCAGTATGCAAATTAAAAAGTGAGCATTCAGAAGCAGGATCAAAGGAGCAGAGACAGGTGCTGGGTGCAATGGAAAAATGTCCAAGTGTGGGGGAAAAAAGGTTAAGAATCCTATGAAGGTAACAGAGCATAATGGAAACAAAGAAAGGGATGGATGAGCCAGTGTTAACCAAATAAACAATAAGCAAATAGGGAGCTTACAGAAGTTAGAAAGGGCATTTCAATCACGCTGGAATGTTTTGCACTTTACACAAAGCGCTTAAAGTTGCAGTGTGTCAAAACCTAACACAAGTGCAGCTCCTGTACATGGAGCTTCATTGCCTCCATGCACTGAGAGAAGCTAGGTGGCAGGGAGCACTGTCGCCTGCTTTATAAGTTGACCAAGGCTCCAGAAGCCCCCAGCTGGCTCTCAGTGCAGCATTCCCCTGTGTGGGGAAGGCATGTCTTGGGAGGTTTGCAACACCCCCCAGCAGTGCTATCAGGTACCAGGGACCCTAGTGGGAGGACCCAGCCAGGCCCTCTGCCCAGCCCCAATTGCTAACTCAATCATCCACCACCCACACAGATACAACCAGCTGGCTGGCTGAGTCTCCAGCTTTGCTCTCCCACCCTGACTTCACAAGGAGGAGATTCTCTGCCTCCTCTCTGTGGCAGATCAGAGGCATGACAGATAACCCTCACAGGGAACTATATAAAAGTTCCCTAAGACACTATAATTTAGAGCACCTTCATTTATTACCAGATTTAACAAGGGTCACTTTCTTGCGCAATCGGACATTTTAAAAGTGCTCTGCAACCGTGCACGTGTGTTATGACATGGCTGTAGAGCACTTTCAGGAGCCCGATCACACAAAAAGTGTCACTTCTGTCTGTGCCCAAAGTTTATAAAAGGGGTTAGTAGGGAGCAAATGCAAATTGAGACACTATACAGAGCTTTGAAATCTTGTAAAAAATTAACAGGAAGGACTTGGATAGGAAAAGGAGAAATGGATCACAGCAGTGGACAAGGTGGATAATTCTTTTCCTAACTGTAGTGTGCTGAAAGAAATGGAACAGGAAGAAAATGAGTAACATGGTGACTCAAAAGGATATGATTTCCATTACACATGCCTCAGTCATATCTTGCTGTCACAGTAATGCTGTGGGCCCTAATATGGAATGAAAGGGAACCAAAATGTGCACATTGTGAACCCATCCTTAATCCTGTCCCTACGTCCTTATCAAGGGAAAGCAGTTCAGGCACTTCTGTATTAAAACCAGTCATGCCTCAGCACATCTGTGTTTGCTTCCTTGTAGGTAGCATCATGTGACCTTCCAAAACATATTTTGTTCGTGACAGTATCTACAGCATCTGGACATGATCCCAGCCAGGCTAGCCTTGTTATGTAATTTCACTGAAGCTGTATTTCAGTGATATTTGGTCATTGACATTCCCATAAATATGTTCCTTGTCTGGATTTATGATTTCCTAGTCTGGGCTGTAGGTGTACCATTGAGCATGATATTTTATGGTGACTAGTAGTCACATGATGAAAAGGAAAATTCAGGCATCAACACAAAACAAAAATGTATTTATTGGAATGATGTGCAACCTATAGAGGTTGGTGAATAGTTTACATTTTAGGCAGGAAAGTTTGTGTGTTTGAGCTTTCCTATGAGTAAAAGAAAACTTAAAAAAAAAGATTTCTTCTCCCTTAACCACAGAAAGAAAGAAAACTAGGAGCAATTATTTTTCCTGTAGCAGCTGAGATATTTATTTAGCATAAATGATGACAGCCTATGTCACTTACATAATGCATATCATAAATTGTATTGTAATCATGTCAGTGTGACTGAGTGTAACTTGATATGCTGCATAATCACAAGAGATGAAATCTCCAAGAAGTTTAGGAAAAGGAGGGATTCATTTTAGGAGATACTCTGAAGGGCTTTTAAAAACAACTTCATCCCCACCTCACACTGCTATTGTCCTTTTCACTTTTAAAAATAGATGAAAAGCCATTATGGCCTGATTTCTTCATTGCTGACATCAGCACCATAAACAGCAAAAACACTTCAATGACTATTCACTCTGATTAACTGGCCCTTCAGCACCATAAAAATAATCTCTCTCCATTTGAATCAGTAAAGTCCCTCTCCACGGAGCTGAACTAGAAGGTTGCTCCCTGAGGCATGGCCACAAATAGGCAGGGAGGGTCAGAGGCTGAATGGCCAGGGTCTCAAAATTAGATAGAGCTGGGGTTCGCCAACACTCTAGAAGCTCTCTTTGAGAACACCTAGGATGCCAAAGGGGTACTCAAAGGGAACAGACAAAGCCAGGGGTCTGCAGCAAGTACTCCTCCAGGGGAATCCATGGGCCCTTGTACATGTGATGCCATTAAGATGTACGTGTAACAAAAATGTCACTTTGCTAGTGGGCAGGGTACTGCCCCAGCTCAGTTGCAGCACCCAGCCTGACCCAACTCTTCCCCGACCCCAAGCTGGCTGGGACAGCACGCAGTCTGCTGGAAGCCCACCCAGGGGGTGCGGCTGCTGCAGAAAGAGGGAGCAGGGCCCCCCACAAGTTGGCTTGCCAGCAGCTTGCCCCCCAGCCACCAGCAAGCTCCAACAACAACAACAAAAGGACTGGATCCCTTGCTGTAATATGATGGAAAAATTGAAACAGCGGGTTTCAATTAAAAACTCACCATTTCAATTTAGGTGGCATAGAATGCAACCCTGGGGATTCAATCCCCATCATGTGTACAAGCACCCATAACACCAAGTAACTAAAAAGACTGTTACAAGAGTGAAACACTCAACCTGCTTCTACAGCATGCACTCTGAATCTGTAAGAAATGAATGAATAGGAACACTGCAAGACCAAAGTGACCAAAGGAAGAATTAGTGACAGGGTACACACTGCACAGCAGCAACCCTTTTTTCTCCAGGACAAAAATGGAGATCAACTGTCTCCTAGTTTAGTGACACATTTCCCTAATGCTCTGGCATGACTCTGGCCTCAGTCACAACAGATATCAGCAATAGCTCATCACTACCGGAAAATACTTTTCTGGAATTGTGCACTTAAGTATGGATCTAATGTATGTCCTCATGCAGCATCACACTGTCGAAAGAATCAGCATGAAGATGAATGGGGATTTGTGACCACCATCTTATCTTTGTTATTTATGTTTTCTTCATCTGTAGTCTCTTTTACCTTTATGGATGATTGGTGTTCATTCCCAATAGCTTCCTGGTAATCAAAGGAGTTAAATATATATTATATCTAAACAACTTTAAAAAAAGTTCAGATCTAAACAACATAGAGGTGTCACAAACTTAGTCTGACATTTAGCAAAGGAAACCTGCTCACTCTCTCCAAACATCTGACACAAGTGGAATCTACTACATGTAGGGCCCAGCTGAATAGCATCCTAAATCTCCAAACCAGCTATGTCTGTCTGTCTGTTGTGGCTCCAATTCACCTGTTCTAACATGGACATCATATGCTGCAAGTTCCCCTATACAGAAATCAAACAGCTCTTCAGGAAAAAAATAGTACAACACAAGAATGTTTTATTCCCAAAGAGTATCCTGCTTTGGTCTTCTCCTGATCATCCATTTGTCTTGCCCACTTGTCTAGTCTTCATTTTCTCCCTAATTTCAAAACATAAAAGTACAGAGAAGCATTTACAGTTTCTAGAAGAAGAGGTACTGTGGGGACAGCTAAATCCCTTAGTTACTCAGAAAATTGCATATGGAGGGTGCAAGATGTGCAAGATGAATCACAGACAAAGAAAACAGGGTTCTATTCCTTGTTTCATAAGAATTTGTCCTTTTCTCATTGCTTTCCTTAGTGGTCTAGTCTTCGAATCAAAGTACCTAACCTCTAGGCATAGCAATATACTCACCGTATCAGAACCCAGGTCTCAGATAGATACACAGTCTATTAGATATTCATCACCCCTCTGCAGCTGCACAGCTTTTCACAAATATGGAAATCCATAAGGTTTGCATGTTTCAGTGTTTAAATCAAACCAGAAAACCGGAGAAAACATATTCTATTTAACACTGCAAAGTCACAGTAAGCTTCCAGTTGTTTACTTTAAGATTTACTAAACTGTTATTTGTATTCAGCTATAGACTTGTATCCTCTGACTCTCTTTAGCAGCCAGCTTGTCAATGGAACATGGAACCGAGCTAAAAAAAATGTTTCAATCCTCTTAATCTCTGTTTTTACAGCTTTAATCCAAATAGAACTTTAGTTAGCTTCAGTCTTCTGGGGACTGGCTGAGTTATAGATAAGCAGATCCCACTAGGGATCACAACAGGAATTAAAAAGCTGCTATTTCCTTAGGCCTGCTTACATTCAGCAACACAAATTAAGATTGTTCAATTTATTGGGCGTCTACTAACCCTACCTATCCCCTACCATATAATATACATTTTCCATTACTAAAACATGAAAATAAGCACTTTAAACTTAAGTGACCTTCTAGACTGAAATCTTCTAGACAGCTAATACAGCATACCATTGAAAATTTGTGATTTCTCAGCAGATTTGACAGAAGGAGCTTCGCAACTGATCCATATATTTAGGAACAGGTGCTTAAACTGATCTTTCTCTTTAAGTACTAGAGAAAAATCCTTATTCACATAATTTGTACAATTGAAAATTCCTTGATTTTTTTTTTAATACAACATCAGAAACTTTAACAGGTCTTTGCCATCCTATTTCTCATATTAGTTTCTAGATACTGTTTTTGTATTTGAACTATGTTCATATTCTTCTCATGCATGCTAGATTAATATATTATTTACAATTCCAATCATATCATGCATTAAAAGGAGCTTTACTAGCTAACTTATAATGTATTATTTGTGACTGCATTTTGTACCATTACAGGCATGATACAGAGCTATGAATTAAGGAGTCTGTCAAGGAGAATTCAAGAGAGGAAGCAGGGTGCAGTGTTGATAGGAAGATGGTACTTTCTGAGATGATATTAAAACAGTGTTTCAGTGTTGTGTTATGAACCATTATGTTGTTTAAGTTACTTGTTTATAAGATATGAATCAAACATATTCCAATGAGTCAGAGATTATAGTATCTTAAAGTACAGCAGGTTTATTGGCCACATTTGTTATAAGTATGGAGGTTTCCAAGAGGCCAGGTGAGAACACACATTGAACTATGTAGCGCCCACAGTAGGATGCAATTTAAGACTGACTTGTAGCATGTTAACTACTTAAATTCCTCCTACTGTTCATGACCAGTATTTTTGCACTAAAATTATTGTATAATGTGTTCAGCACAGTTAAGCAGTTTTCCTGTTTCATCTCCGAAATGAGGGTGAATACAGTTATCCACATATGTTGTCCTATTGACAAGTTAACAACATTATAACACGTCTCCTGATTACCTGTTTCACTTTGTCCTACTCCAGGAGGGCTACAGGACTTTTATGACAAGCTATTCTTTCTCTTCTTGCCACTACTTCTGGTACTTCCAGTTGAGAGAGCTGGATCAGGGACTGGAAGGCCTTTTTAGTATTTTCACTTAAGTTGCACTTTAAATCATGTACAAATAGGGCACATAGATTTGTATTTAGATCATTTAAACCTTTACTTTCAAAAGAAGCCAAACTTCTTTGGATTCATTCTCAGAATTTCTTTTTAAAAAATGATAGCATTAGATATGTGACCATATCCACAGAACTGTGTGGGTGCTAAACCTTGATTTATTTATTTTAATGGGTGATTAGAAGGGATCCTGGTTTTCTCTGTTTAAAAATCACAAATGCTCTGATTAAAAACCCAAAATACATTATTAAAATGAAAGGCCACTATATATATCAGTTGAACATAATGTTTTATTTATATATTTACAGTTTTAAAGTAATTAAGAAGCCTACCAGTGCCTCAATCACTGTAATAAAATAAATTCTAAATATTTTGGCATTTAATTTTGGGTTTTTCATCATGGAAAAATTATAGCTCCTGTTGCCCCCCTCACTTACCAGGATGCAGGTTCAGCTGCAGTTGCCCTCCTCTCCCCCCGTTTTGTGGTGCTGAGCAGCCCTGATATGCCATTGACCCTCACTCACAAGTCACAGCCTCCGCTGCCCCTCCAGCCTTGCTGGTGCCTCTCACTCCCTGTCTACCCCCCACTCACTCCCTCCTGGTAGCAGTTCCCCCTGTGGGGAGGGGTGTGGGATTTGTGTGTGGGGGGTGGGTATTGTCAGAACCCAGTAGTTGAGTGCCTCGGCACAGTGGAATTTTCCAGCACGATGAAGTTTCTCGGCACGGTGGAATTTTCCGCTACGGTGGAGAACCCCGGTGCAGAAAATTTCCCGCCATCCTTATGCAAATATGCACACCATTATTGGCCGGTTCTAAATTATTCCTACATGGCGACTAGCAATTGGCTCGCTAACCGTATAAAAGTTAGAGCAGTTTTCTCCCAAGTCGGAGAACTCCGCGCCCATCTCGGAGTGAACTTGGCGGACTGATCACCCACCAACGACTCCCCGTCATCGACCTTCCCAATGTACTCCGTGCCCTGCATGCTCGGTGAATTGTTCATGGACATCTCACCTCGGTTTCTAGAGCTCTCATTCGGTTTGCACCTGTAACTGAAGTTAATTTTCTGCCTACGCTGTATCTATCGACAGTGTAAGTAAAGCAATCTTAGTTTAACCAATACGCTTCCGTGCCTAATTTTGCTCCATCGTGAAAAAGTACCCACCTGCCGTTTCGGGCTACTGGCCACGGCCCGGCCTACCACTCGACTGCCACAGGTATGGGAGTATGTAGGGAGGTATGGGGATTGTGAGAAGGATTGTGAAGGGGGTGCAGGATATAGGTATGGCGGGGGGTTGTGGGCAGGTGTGGGGTTTGTGGTGCACAGACCTCACTGCTAGCAGCTCAGTAGTGACAGGACACTCATGGGACCCCTGGTCTAGAGCCCCCAGTGGTCTATGGACACTTCTGGCTGAGTCCCAGACTCCACACATACTGGCATGGAGTCAGCATGGCCCGCTGGTGTGTGCCTTCACACCAGATTGGGCTGGCTCTATGCCAGCATGTGCGGACTGTGGCACTGTAGGTGGGACCCACATGCCACATGCCATCAGATTGGCTCTGTGCCTTCATGTGCAGCTTCCTGCTAGAGTGCTGGAAGCTGCACATGGAAGCAGGGAGCTGGCCAGCCTAACCCAATGGTGCATGGACTGGGAGCCACGTGCCATCCTGCCAGATGGACTCCATGCCTCCACGTGGGGCTTCCAGCATTCAAACGGGAAGCTGCATGTATAGACAAGCAGAAGCCTGCCCAACCCAATGGTGCCTGGCTCCATGCCTCCATGTGTGGGTTCCAGCCTGCACCGATGGCACGTGGCTCCAAGTTTTTGAGACCCAGATGCTTCTGGGCCCAGCTCAATAGTACTGGCACTTGGTCAGACGGCCCAAAATCTGTGTTTGCTCTTTATTCTTATTTGCAAGCCAGCAGAAATCTGACAGACAGGTCACCCTGACCATTACCCATCCCTGACTAGGGAAAAGAAGTAGTCTGGGAGTACCCTGGTCAGATGACCAAAGTCAAAATAGGAATTGGGCTGACCAAAATACAACATTTGGCTGTGGAGAAAAGGTAAATTATCAATAGCAATACTAACCCCTACCTAAGAATAAATTCACTTTTAGGTACTGGAAAATTCTAGTTACAGATAATCATATATGGCAAGCAGAAATAGGCTCATTAATATGCATTAGGAGAAAGGCTTAAATTAATTTTATGTAGTAAGAAATGCAAGCTATATGGTATAAAAAGAGGTGAGAGAGTCTACCCTTTGGAATATCATTGGGTCAGGCCAACTGGCTCCTTGCCCCAATGCTGCATGGACAGCAGTAACAGCTTTGCACCCGCCCCAGCTTCCACACACCCCAGCATCCCCCGAGGTG
>NW_005841957.1:1183112-1200968 GCF_000455745.1 Alligator sinensis | reverse complement strand
AAAAGCAGGCAGCATGGCAGGTGCTCTGGCTGCTTAACACTGCTAGGCACTTTCCCACCCATCCCCACCACCGGTGGGGCTGCCCAGGTTCTCTTGTGGTGGCCTGAGAGTGTCCACAGACACCTCCCCACTCCCTCGTCCCTCCCACACACACCCACCCTGCCCCTACCTGCCTCACTGGCTCTTCCCACCCTCTTCCCTACCCTCTCTAGCCCTGGCAGTCATCTGCTCCCGCTCCCCACTTGACTCATAGGGACACTCCCAGCCCTGCCAGCGTCCCCCACCTCCGACCTGCAGCCCCACCACATGCTAGCATTTGGTTTAAAGTTGCCCCCAATCTGGTTAATATTTTTTAAACTCTCATTTAGAGTCCCATAAAAAACAGAGTTCATATTTCCTATGGGACAATTTGAAACCAGTTTCTATTTTTTAAAGCTTTTGTCTTTGTCAGTGATTTGTAGTTCATCTAACAAACTCTGTTTAACTTAGGAGATACTGATTTAGGTATACCTTGAGGGCTCAGAATTTCAAGCAAAAAAGCTTGTTAGTTTCATTCAGAAACTGATGTGGTTCCTTTTTTCTGATTGTGTACCTTTGCAACACTTATGTAAATAGGGTAAGAAAAAATGGTGCTGGTAGATATATGCAGCTAATTTAAGTTCTAATTTAAATTCTTACATTTATTACAAAACTTCCTGAAAGTAGAGAAGAAAAGAAAGAAATGCCATTTCTTTGTTTTATCTTGCAACTCAGCAGAGCAAAAAATGATAGGCTTGGATAAATGGTATGTACCATATCCCAATAGACAACAGTTACTACAACAGATCTATTGTTTTCTTTCTTTTTCTTCAGGTAAAGATGTGGCATCTTTAGAAGTCTGACAGCTTACTGGAGTTTTATGGGAGCCTAGACATTGTGAAGAACAACTACAGTATTACTGATAGACATGGCAAGATCACAGGATTTTAGAAGCTACAAAGTTTGTTTCTTGAAGCTTTGATTTAGCCTGTAGCTAACTCTGGCTGTCATAGCTAGACAATGAAAGGACAAGACCATCATTACCTCAAGTGTTTTTTTCTACTTGTCTTTAGACATAAGGTCATATGACTTTTGCAGGAGCAAAGGGCATAACTAGTATCTTATGGGTTTACCTGCTAAAAAGAAACTCCACATTTTGGCCACACGTAATGAAGAGATAAGTCTAATAACCAAGTGACACACAGTTAAGAGTCATTATATGGCCAGGTTTAAAAAAATAGTGGGAAGGGAAGTAATATTTCATTTTCCAAGATGGAGAAAAGCATTGTTACTGCAACAAGATCCTTTGAACTTCTGAATTCAGGCTTATTTTCAATTTATAATTCACTGGACTTGACTTCAATTAGTCCAACTTTTCTACCAAAAGGATCTGTTTTGCTGGTCACCGCTTAAACTAAAATACACATTAATGCTTGGAACATGAAGAGTTTTCACATAATTTTTACTTTGCAATAAAAATATAAATGCCTTGCACATTGCTAATTATTTAAAGAAAAGATGTAGAGTTTGTGTATGTATGAGGAAAATATGATGCATTTAGATTTAAATAGTAAATAATATTCAATTATACAAATAGAACGATTTCAATAGTCCTGTTCAGTCTCTAAAGCTAGACAAAACCATGGGCAAAACATTTATATAAATATACCTAAGTTGTTACTCAGAGTCCTGTCCTCCAGTTTTTCTATCAAAAGGATCTTTTTCCATCAGACTGAATGAGATAAATATTTGACAAGAGTATGCTCATGATATTTTTTACTTATAACACTGAAACTCAAAAACCCATCCCAGCTGCTCCACTCATTTTTTCCTTTTTTGCAATTTACTATCTCCACTTTATTACAGGCTTGTAAAACTATTTGAAACAGTAAATGAAAGATTATGGTGCAAGGAAGTAAGGAGTAATTAGGGACCAAGATAGATGGATCATGGCCTAAATTGCACCATTGATTTGCCAAAGGTAGATCATGTCAGACAGATCTGCTAACTGATTTTCTAGACAAAGGAGATGCTGTTAGTCTTTCTTATCTATCTGAATTTCATTAAAGTATTTGATACTGCATGAAACATCATGAATCTGAAGAAGACTGTAAGAATTTTAAAGATAGATAAGCAACTGGCTAAAAGGAATGCAGCAATGAGTGGTGCTGAAAAAGGAAATGTTAGCTGCAGAGGTGACTAATGGAGTATTTTTTAAGACTTGATTACAGTGTTGATCTTGTTTACTATTATCAGTGATGCCCTTGGCACAAAGAGTGAAAGCATAATGATGACACAAAGTTGAGGTCCATTTTCAACATGAAGGAGAATCACAATACCATATAACATGAACTTGATAACCTTGAGAACTGAAGCAATAGAGGTGGATGAAATTCACTAATATGAATGGAAAGGGTCTGCACTGGAGAATAACAAAAACTGTAACTATAATCAAGGAGCTGATCAGATGGAAACAATTAAGTACAAGAAAGACCTTGGTTGATCATATGATGATTATAAACCATAGGTGTGATATGGCAACGAAAGACAAATAAAAATCCTTGGCTATACCAGTCAAGGTATTGCTAGTAGAGAAAGTAATGAATTAATGCCAGTTTATAAAGCAGTGGTGAGGCCTCATCTGGAATACTGTGAGCAATTCTGCGGGCTCATGTTCAAATAAAATTCATGTTATGATACTGTTGGGACAAATGGGTATAATATTGGCTATACATGAGGTCTAGCCAAAAAGAAGTAAAGTTTGCAAAAGCTTTCCAACAGGGCACAAACACATCCTAGCTACTTTTAAGAGGAGGTCTGGTAAGATTATAAAAGGTATTATATGGTAAGATTACCTTCAGTATTAGGACTAGACTCTGTGATCCAGGAGGTCCTTTTAGTTCTGTGTTCTTAGTCTCCCTCTAAATAAAGCTCTGGAATGACCTGTGTGTTTATGAAAGTGAGTGCAATAAAAATAGATTTTCATTTAACCTTTTGCATGATAGTGAGACTGAAAGGTCAGTTTCTCTATGTAGCTATATTTCAAATGGAGGACACCAACTGCATGACTTGGCCACCCACAGGTGCTGTTTCCACTAGGAGAATCATAGCTCTCCTGGTAGAAACCACAAGTGTTCAGGTGTTCATACAGTTCTCCTAAAACAAAAATAGCAGTTCCAGGGGAACCCCCCCCCCCCAAACATCTGGGTTAGGTAGAGGTCTCTACCAGGAGAACAAATGTCTGCACACTTCCTTAGGGACCAGGAGGAATCAAATGGTGCAGGGAAATGGTGCCTGTGCTTTCCTAAGAGTGGGGTCACTAATCCGAGGGTGGCAGAGGGAGCACAGATGCAGCTTGCCTCCTCCTGATGCCAGGAAGAGTCAAACAGCAGGAAAAGGTGATCTGGAGAAGGCATGTGGGACAGCTGCTCCTGCTCCTCCCATATACTAAGAGCTGAATGGAGGAGAGGCAGCTGCTTGCTTGGGTCTGCTGCTCCAACCATGACTTTTTCCCCAGATCAGGATTATCCTAGTCTGAGCTGAACTGTTCCTTTCCTGGGAAGATATCTAGCCCTCGAAAGTTCCCATCACTAAAAATGAATGCCTGTTAGAGGCCCTTGTTTCATTTATGTGCATAGCATATGATGGGTGTATTTTAATTATATTACCTAAATTTCCATTAAATGTGAACTTTTATCATAGCAGCAGTAGCATCCATTTCAGCTGGGGAATTAAGCACTTTACTTTAAAGGTATCAACTCTTTGGCAGGGACAATGCTTTAATTTTCAGAGGCTTCTAGTAATAGGTACTTTGCACTTACCAAATTGAACTTTCCTGCAACCTTTTGCAGAGAAAGAATAACCAATGGCAAACAGCCATGCTGTGAGCTTTTCATATTTAATTTCATTTTCACCAGTCTTAAATGGCCACCCAAAAGTTCTGTGCTTCTGTAGTAAAACACCATTTATAAATGAAAGGGCAATATATTCTTCCTCTCCCAGTGAACTGACCCATTTGTTAATCATTGATTTTTCCCCAGCACACAAGTTTCTCTTTCACCTCATCTGTGGCACACTCTTGCTTCCATTTAAACATTATACATAGCTTCAAAAACTTCTGGCTACTGAGTCCATTCAACAGGGTCACAGAGTATCTGCTTTGGATATGAACTGTACATCTCAAGTACAGCCCACATGCAGTAGGTGTATTTTGTCTTCCTCCTAAACAAAAGCCATGAACAAAGGTGGCCTGATGACAAGAAATCAAATTAATGATATATAAGGTGGACAAATTCCTTAAGCCTTTGCAGCCACCTGCTATTTTCCCTAACAGAAGATTTCCCTGCCATGAAATTTCATATTTACTAAGTTCAGTTCTGGTTTTCCATTCTAGTATTTGATAGTCACTTAATTTTGCTATCTCACTGCCAAGTTTCCAGACCTCTGAGGAGCCCTGTGGGCTGGATGCTATGGTTCTATGGGCCATATTTGGCCCATGAGCCAGAGGTTGAGCACCCCTAGTCTAGAGGCTTTTTCCCTCCATCTCCCTGCCTTCTGAGGGATGCAGGGGTAATACTGTGCAACAACACAAGGAAAGTACTTTTCTACCTTGTTGCCTGACAAACATATCTTACATTAAACTGAGCAGATGCTCACATAATTTTGAATTGAATGTATGACACCAAAAAAAAAATCATACCAGAAATACAATAATCATTAAGTGAAATAAACATTTGATTCACTTTTACGCAAGAAGTGGATTTCTCTCCCTGCCACCGTGTTATACAATTTAAGTTACAATAAGCCAGTCTTCACATCTTGAAAGAGTTCCCTATTCAACAGTATTACACAGTTGTCATTTCATTAAAAGGTCTCTTGCAAATTTCTGCAAATGAAGACAGCTTTTGTTACAGCATACTGTAGTTGTCTGTATCTGCTTTTAATGTAGTTGTGCATGCTTGTTGAATAGTAAGATGTACCTCCTCAAAGGAAAGCTGTATGCAAACAAGAAGTGAAAACTTATAGTCAAGGCCCAGATTTTATTTTGTAATTTTGCAAAACAGCAGGTGCAAGGCTTTGCACATTTACTGAAATTCTTTTTGAATTTAGCACAATTGCTTGTGCCAATTTTTATTAGATTAATTCATAAATGAGGAAAATCTAACCTGCTATGGAGAGCTAAAATGAAATATGATCAACAGAGTATTTCTATAAAATGAGACTATCATTTCCTCCATTTAAAAAATGAAGCATTTGAGATACGTATTAAAAAAAAGTCCAGAATTATCCAATGATTTGGGATAACACTTACTGCATTTTCTTTTGTCGTACTGCATAATAAAATAGTTATCTTCTTACTAGGTGCATCTACACGTGCACCCCACTGTGCAGTCGATACTATGCGGTCATTTAGTACTAGCTTTTGTAAGTACTAACTGACTGAGTGGTACCCGCCAGTACTGAGCAGTCCCAGTGGTGCACAGGTCTTGTCCAACCCTACTGCACAGTAATGGTGGCATCACGATTAGTACCTGCCAATGTTGCCATAGCTTGTTGCTACTGGGCCATAGTCTCACGTAGACGTGCCCACTGAATTTTTAATTCTCTGCCAAAGATGACATGTGAGCTTATATTATCATGTGGTTTATTTTCTGCTTCAGCTGAAAGTGTGATAATTAACATTCACAAAAGTATACAAAACTATTTAAATATTCCATTCTGGGAATCATCGCTGTAATTTTTTCTAGTATGAACTAGATTTTTTTCTCCTTTAGTGAGGGTTTTTTTTCTCTCTCCCTTTTAATTGAACAACTGTCATGTAATTCTTGCACTTCAACAACAGAGACCTTTTCAGCAGAATGCATTTATATCTTTGAAAACATAGCCAGTGCTAAATCAGCATGATGACTATAAAGGGGGAAAAATCAAAGAAAAGGTTGTTATAGAATACATGGAAAGAATAATAAATAAGACTAAAGACCATGGATTAACTCAATAACCTGAAGACCACTGGATTGCTACCTAGGCCAGGGGTGGGCAAAATATGGCCGTCAGGCCAGATCTGGGCCACAGAGAGTCTTTGTCCAGCCTGCAGTGGGTTCCTTGGTCCTGCCTGGCCCAGGCACCATCCAGCTGTGTCATGTCCTGCCACTCCCTGGGCATGCAATGGGGCTGGGGTGACTCCATGGCTGGACTGCCTTTCTAGGCAGCCCAGGCAGCAGTGGCTCCTTCTGGCTGCTGTCACCACAACCTCCTGTGTCACAGTACCGGTGGGTGGCCATGCACATAGCCCTGAACCAGCCTGCCCCATGCCTGCTCCAGACTTGTTTATGCTGAGCAGCAGCCAGGCAGGAAGTGTTGCTTGGTGTGGGGAAAAAGCATCCCCTCCAGCTAGCTGCTGTCATCACCACTGCCTCTAACCTGCCCAGCGGAGCACTGGTGACAGTGCAGAGCAGTCTCAGGGCAGCCTGGTGGAGGCTCCAGATGACTGTAGCAGGAAGTGCCTAGCAGTGGTGAGGGGATGTGGCTGCTTTTCCCCCATGCTTAGCAACAGTTTCTGCCCAGCAGCTTCTGCTGCTCAGCCTGGGTAGGCAAGTCTAGAGCAGGCACAGGGAAGGCCAGGTTGGGGCTCTGTGTGCAGGTCCCCACTGGTACCACAGAACTGGGGCCAGCAGAAGCTGTAGTAGCAGCTGGAAGGAGCTGCTACTGCTTGAGCTGCCTAGAAAGGCAGTCCAGCCACAGAGCCACTCCAGCACCACCGCATGCCCAGGGAGCAACAGGACATACCATGGGCCGGCAGTGCAGAGCAGGCACAGGTTGGGCTGGGTTGGGGATGGGACCGCAGGTTCCGCTCATACCAAGGTTAGTTCAGAGCAAGCATGGGGTGGAACTGGGGCTGCATGCTGTTGGTGGTAGCAGGGAGGCACCACAGGGCATGTGGACTCCAGGCTGTAGCAGGACAGGGATGGGTACTGACTGACTCAGCGGGGTGTGTTCATGGGGACTCCCTACAAACACTCTTCTGCAAACCCCACAACCACACTCTCCCCCACACACAATCACACACCCCACAGACACTGCACAAGCCCCATACTCGTCCCCACATGCATCCTCTCAAACACACACCTATTTGCCTTTGTGGAGAGCCCTGCTCAATGCTATACACCCACACCCCCCACACACACCCTCCCACACACACCCCCAACCACCCTCCCACTCCACACACCCACAAACCCCATACCCACCCCCCACACCCCCACAAACACCTCCCACAAGCCCTCCATACTCATCCACATCTACACGTATGCCCTATACCCTACATACACACACAGCCATACACACACCCACAGTCCCCAACAAACTGCGTACCTACCTAGCTCTCCATACCCCCACAACATACAAGAGTAAGAGTTCATTTTGAGGTATTATACAATCGCCTCTATATATGCAACTCAAACATGCACGCACAAACCAAGACAAAATATATTTTTAAAATAAAATTAAAATATGTTATTGTTGATGTTTGATTTTGATTGAAGAACTAGCAAATAGCCCATCAAGAATGATGTGGGGTGGGGGATGGAGGGGGCTGGGACGGAGTGCCTCCATTAACGCCCCATGCTGCTGCTGTTCTGCCTCTTGCAGGGAGTGGGGCACTACTGACCTCGGCTCCCCCACCTCCTGTCCAGTCCACCACACCATTTGCAGGGGGCAGGGTGGCCTCAACTCCCTCACCCTCTGTCTGGTCCTTGGCGCAGCTTCAGAATCATGGTAGTGCTCCTCCACACTTGGAGCACTCTGATTGGCTGTTTCCATCAGTCATTCAGAGTGGAAATAAGGTGTTACGGACAGACAGAGTAGTTTAGACTTTTATAAATTAGAATTTGTGTTTTTTTCTGGTTCTAAGTTGGCAAACCCCCTTCCCAAAAGGAGTACTTCCGGGGGCAAGGGGAGGGACTTTCAGTGGCAAAGGTCAAAGGTTAGGGGGCAGAACTTCCAGTCCCAAGATGGCAACCAGGGGGTGGGGATGGGGTACATGTCAAGGGGTGGGGCTACCTTTGCTGCCCTTGACAGCTCACCAAAACTTGTTAAGCAGCTCTCCAGCAGAAATAATTGCCCACCCCTAACTTAGATCTCACTAGTAAATAAATGTGGTATGGTATGTTTACTATTGGTAAAGATGAATTTTTAATGAGGATCGTGTTAACACTAGGTACATCTACACATGCAATTAATTCAAAACAATGAACTCTGGAGCAGTTTGAGCTAGAGTAAACTATGCGTGGGCTACATGTGTGCCTGAGACAGCAGCAATTTTTTTTGTGCTATATTTGCTATCAAACAATTTTTGGTGGGGAGTACTTATTTATTTGCTGTTATAGGCCACATCCAGATGAGTGTGGACATTTTGCCCCATGGGGACAACTAGCAGCGGTGCACCTTGTGCTGCTGCTAGTTATCCCCAGGGAACATCTGTGCCACATGCCGTCTGGCATGTGGCAGGTTACCCTGGGTGGGGTAGGAGAGGTTGGGGCCAGCATTGGACTGCCCCAGAAGCCTTGCCTGGGACCCTGGGAGTCTTCCAGGGATGCAGCCATGGCAATCCTGCTGCTCGGAGCCTGACTGGCAACTGGAGCATGGCTCCGGCTGACCAGGCTCTGGTTTTGAGTGATGCATGCTTCCCCTGCGTACGCTGCTCTGTGTTTTTTGTGTGTGTGTGTGTGTGTGTGGAGGGGGGGGGGGTTAACCTCTGGTTTTCAAGGGGCAAAATAATTCCCCATACTGCTCCATTGCAGAGCATAGAACAGCTGAATGTGTGGAATGTGGCACCGCATATATGTCTGCAATGCCACATACCACACAGCCATAATCATCTGGTGTGGCCATAGATTTGTTTGCTTGGTGGGGAAAGCCCATGTGATATTTCTACCTCTTACTGAGTGTGCAAGTACTTGCATGCAGATTTGTGTGTACATACTTACCATTATGCTTCAATATTTTTGCATGTGACTTCATAATATGCTTCCTGAATGAAATTCATGGGGGCAGCATAAGCCCTAGGATACTATTATACCACCCATTAAAAATACTTGTGCCTACATAGTTGAATTGCTGAAATATTCATGGAAAATAAATATGAAGGAGTCTCAAGTGCTGTAAAAGCAAACACATTTCTACATGCAAATGACACATTTTCCCAGTACTTGGCTAAACCTGTTCATAGTCATTGTCATATTCAGGTATGTTATCATAATAAAACAATTCATCTAGAAGTGATTGAATGGAAGTGACTGGAAATACTCTGAAATGGTTTAAGCTCTTCTCTTAGATAGTTCTAATGACTTAATAGGAAAATAGAAATAGAGCTTCATCCCTGGAATTTAATTTAACTCAGTAGCTACCAGGTTTGTCAGTCACACTCTGTTAGTGCCCTCTTGATATTCAGCCTCCTTCCTTCTGACCCAGGGCCTCTGTACCCCTTGTTTGCTCTCAGTGCATCCAGGTCCAGTGACTCTATCCAAGTCTCCACATGAAGGAGCCTTTAAGTGCTGGCATGGCTGCTTTTCTTGGAAATGCAGACCCTATAAAGGAAGGTCTCCAACAGGGGAGGGTTCTTTGTGAATCTTGCCTTTGCTTCAGTAAAAATTTGCCATGAGGGCTAAGTACAGACAACCAAAAAGCCTGAGGCTGAATTAATTTGATTTTAACAGATTAGTCTAAGAGGCATAGATTGAACCAATAAGCAAGTGAACAGACATTTACTTTTGATTCTGGAAATGCAGCCACATGTCTGAAGTGGCCCAGGCCAGAAGCTGGGAAGCACTAGAGCACACCTCTGTGCTCAGCTGGATCAGACATCTTGGGGTCAGGGCTAGCCCACCTGCCTTGCAAGATGGGGGAGGGGTCAGGGAGGTGCAAAGAATCCTGGGATGCTGGAGGACTAAGAGTTAACTTGAAACTGGAGGGGATCTGGAACAGACATTCTATAAACCAATTTAACCTGAATCAGTTATGTCTGGTACTACATACATCCAGGTTTATCTTAAACCAGTTTTGGCCATTTTGAAGGCAGTTTACGTACACCGAACTTCTGTTGTGTTACAGATTTGAACTGGTTTCCAATCACTTACAATGGTTTCTGTGCCATTTCTGTCCCAAGCTGAGGTGTTTGAGATGAAACACAGCAAGTTAAAAAAAACTAGCATTTATTTGCAAAAATATTTCACCAGAAATTTTCTTAGCAGCTCAAGTGATGGGATTTTTATGAATTTATTAAATCCTTGCTAGGCATTGGGCAAACAGAGTAGAGGACACCACTTACCCCTGAAATATTATAATCTAAATAGAAAAAAACATGTTAAGGGTAGAAGATTGGAGAAAAAATACATGGAGTTTTAGCAGCTTTAGCTGCTCTGCTGGATTCAGTCACTGGCTGGCTATTTATTTTTGCAGTTCTTTCCTCAGTTCTATAGGGCAGGGGATCAATGTACATGTGTTTGTGTGCTCCCCTACCCACCCTCAAATACTAGGGTAAGAGAAGAGATTTAATTTCTCTTATTCGGTCCTTCTAAGAAGGAATTCCTTATAAGAGGGGACTATCAGGCCCTGTTACAACATTTTATCTTCACAATGACACATGAATATTATCACCTTCCTAATGACGTTTAATTTTTATGTGTGGAATCTATACAAATAAAATATTCTGTCCAATTTCACATCTCAACAAGGCAGCAATATTTTACTGGAATTTACTGTAAGAACATAGCACTATTTAAAGTATTAGGATATGAACCTGGAAATGCTTCCTTTTGCTCCTAGTCCTTACACATGCACATGGGCCAGTACAACTGATGGTGTAAATAAGAGTTTGCTGAATTTGTCACACACTTGCATTAGTTTCTAGGCATATCAAATCCATCCTTACTGAAGCTGTCACCATATATGAAATGTAGATGCTTTAAAGGAAATGAATCCAACTCAGCAATCATAAACCCAGAGTCAAACATAGGGTTATAAAATATTTTAGATTCATAACAACTTAAAATGCTGTGAACGATTTTAGTTTTATGTATATGAAACACAACAACTCAGACAGAACTCTCTCCCCCATACACAAAATCCTCTCCATTAATTTTGATGAGAATTAGGTGGAGCCATAACTGATACATATAATCTTGGTGTGCCCATAGAAAATGCTGTACAATTACAAAAAAGCCTATGTCGTTAGAATATGCATAATACCCCAGACAATAATTGTTCACTAACTGCCCTATCCTTCCTTAAATGATTGTGAGGATTTAAGGGTGACATAATAAAATAGATTATTTCAGCAAGCAAGGATAAATCCCTCATGTCAGTTGAGTAATTACCCCCAAACATCCTTTACAGTTTCCCAGACAGAAAATAATAGAACCACTCAAGAATGATGCCATCACCTGGATCTGCAGATGAATCAAAAACTCCTACTCCATGTTGCCAGACTTAACAGAAGCAGTCTGGCACTTATCTACCGAGTGTAAGGGATCAGTGAAATAAGAATTAGGTTCCTTCACTATAGGCCTCAAACTAACATTCATTTCTATCAGTGGAAATTTCTGAGAAGTTTGCACCACTAGAAATCTTTCCAGGAAAGGGGATACAGGAATTCAGTCTCAGTTGTCCCCTCTTACCTGCTCTCCTGCCCAAGAGCAGGAGGATTCCAGTTTGAAGTAGGAGTGGTAAGCAATGGCTGTTCCACCTCTCCCAGTCCAGAAAGGGACCTGGATTTCAAGAGTGCTGGGGAGAAGCGGGTAGTTACTCCTCTCTCCTCTGGATGAGACTGGGAGAGGTCTGGAGCAATGGTGCAATGACCTTGCCCATTTCACCCATTTCATCAATCAGGCAGTCCCTAGTGTTGTGAAGCACAGGGAACATCCCCCCAATTCCACTCTGCTCCTAGACCAGACCGTGAAGGGACCGTACACACATTCACTCTTACAAGAGGGTTTCTCTCGCAGGGGAGATTTTCTATGTGTCAACATGAAAGATCTTTCTCCTGGAGAAGGCAATGTTAATTCAGGGAGAAATTGAATGAAAGTATGTAGGCTCATAGTTTCTACTAGGAGAGCAGTGATTCTTCAGGTAGAAACTTAATGCTGGTACATGGCCACTATCTTGCCATCACATTACCTCACAATTAAAGATTTACTATTCACTTCTCCTCCTATATTTGAGTTTTGCTGTTCTGATGTTAGCTTATTTTTCCATCTTCACTCATTTCATAATTGTATTCCTATATGAACATATCTGAATCCCTGTGTGTTAAATCCCAGATCTTACATGCATTAACAATACTTTCTACTTTTGCAATTATTTGTGAAAACAATATAGGCTATAAACCCCTGTTCCAATTTGTCACTGCAGATGTTACTGCTGGTCTTGACAGTATCCCATTACACACCTTCATATATTTGTTGTGTATCATTACACTTCATTCAAGATCTATAAGCCTATTTGTAGGCACCAAAAAGACTCCTGGCCAAAATACTTTCTGTTATTATGTGAATAAAGTCTCAGAACACATCAAGTGCTTCACTTAAAGAATTATAATACCTTTGGCTCTCCCCTTCCTTCAGCCCTGTATCTTTTTTTTTGTCTGTGCAAATGTTGTTAACAATCTGGTTTTTCAACTAACATTATTTTGTTAACCTTAAATTCCTGAAAGGAATTTAAATTATGCTAACTCTGTCAACTAAACTTGCATTGCTTTCACCTCTCCCCCTGCTGCTGGTCCTGACTTTACCCAAGTCAGTGTACCCAGGTTTGTCTTTCCCCACAGTTGGCCATGCATTGGAGAGTTGGGCTGTGTCTACACTGTAAACTACATTTTACTGTGTCTACACTGTACAGCATTAAGATACTTATCTATCTCTAAACATGAAGTCTTGTCAAAGTGACAGAGTACTGTAAGCTAATTAATCCTAATGCTCATTCTATTGTAGATAACCTTCCTTCAGTACCCATCCTGGCTAGCTAGCTGTGATATGTCTACACTTCACATGGATGTGCCATGTAGATATACTGAACCACAGAGTATAAAATGTACACAGGTCAAACCCTATGGAGTAGCCAAAGTTTTCAGTGTTCACTGTAACATAATTTTAGGGTTAGAAGTGGAAAGCAAAATAGAATCTTTATGGACACAAACTGTAATCACAAAAATTCAAGGATAGGATTTTACTATCAGTCTTCTAATTAACAGCATAACATTAGCTTCAACAGGAACAATGTTTAATAAAATCATAACTTTAGACATTTTATAACATCAGCTTCCTACACAAAAATAAAAATGTGCTGAAATGTCACAAAGGGACAGGACCCAGAAATATGATTTCTTGTCACTTTAAATGATTGCTTCTTGAAACAGTTAAGATATACAAGTCTCAAGAGAGGAGTTTAGGATTGAATCCAGAACATGTAATATATAGTAGCTGGCTCAAGAGTAACTTTATTTGAGCTGTCAAGTAATACAGGGAACACAATGTAATCAATCAAGTCCAATATTCTGCAAAGAATATTGTACCAGGAAAGAAAATGTATCAGGAAGTAACACAAAGCTATATTTTTAGAAAGCTTTTCAAAAAATAAGGAAATTAGTTAAAGCCACTATAAAAGAGGGCTTTAGGGCATAAGCCAATCTATAAATAATGGACATTAGGAAGAAACTTCTTCTGTCAGCAAGTTGTCCCTTAACTACTTGATTAACATATCATATAACATATGATAACATAATATGTTATCATATAACATATTCTTATATGTTCTTCTGAAGAATCTGCCACTGGCATTCTGCATTCTGAACTAACTGAATCACTAGACTCATTTAGCATGGAAATTCCCATGTGGTCAGCAAGTCAGGAAGAGAAATCAGGAAAGCACAAAACTACAGAGATCAAGATAGAAAGAAAAACAGGAATGACAGGGAACATCACAGGGTAGAAGAAAACTTCCAAGCCATAGATAATGACAGTAAAGTAGGTCAGAATAGTCTAAATGGAACAGAGAGGAGAGAAGACAAATTGGATAGGATCAAGGAAAGACTATAATGGTGACATTAGAAACCATGTTTTCTAGTGAGAGACAATGACACTTAGGTATAACAAATAGTGCTACAGATGTATTTATGACCATCTATATAAATAAATGCAAATTTAAGTCTGATGACCCTGAATGTCATGACATACACAGTTATTACATTTATCAGGGCCAGCCTTTCATTTCATGAAGTGAACAGGCTTTCCCCTGTTCACGTCAAAGATAATCTTAACAAAAAATTTCAAGGATAACCTCAATATAAATAAAAAGTGTAGAAGGAGAGTTTATATGCTTTTCCCAAGAAATCCAATTAATTTAAAGGATGATTGATTTGAATATGGTATCAAGATATTAGCATTATACATTTTTATTCTGGAAAGCATTATAAATTTTTACTCTGAAAAACAAATTTAAATTTACCATTACCTTTTGATGATCAATAAATCTTTAAGTAAACTAGAAACTGGAGCCAAGTTAATTTGTAAAGGCAATTGTAACGGTAAACTGAGATTGGGATGCCCTTCAAAAACAATAAATGAGACTAATCTTTCAAAATCTCTTCTTATTTTCTTTACCCTTCATCTTAAAGAATATGGTAGAATTAAACAGGAGTCATTAGGGAAACTCAGATGCCCATACTGGACTGAATGCACCTGTTCTTGTCTGATTTCAAAAAGCTAAACAGTCTTGGACCTTGGGCCACCTGGGAATCCTAGGTGCTGTAGGTGCACCCTGTCTATTTAGTTTTCCAACTAAGACAGGGGTATGACAAAGATGTCTGCTCACTCCACTGCTTTTAAATCTATTTCTGAATGATCCAAAATAGTTTCTAACTGGGAACAAATACTACGTGCCTATGATATTGAATAATTCTACCCCTGTCTTGCTTGATGTAGATGACATGTTATTAATGTCAGAATCCCAGATAGGCCTACAAAGATTATTAGATACTTCTCAGCAGTACTGTGTTTCAAATAGCTTGGAAATCAACACTGCTAAATCCAAGGTGCTGATTTTGGAAAATGAAAGGAGTAAATGAGTGTGTGTAACAGGGCACTGATCCTGGATCCTGTTATGTTCCGCTTCTTGGCAGGAGTCCAGCCCAATGCCATTTCATCCCAGAGAGCAGGAAGAGCCTGGTCTGGTGCTGAGGGAGTTAAATGCTCTGTGCATCAGGCAAGTGCAGCTGGAGCCAACCCAAAGGATGCTAGTAGTTCCAGTTCTCTTTAAAAGAGAGTAGCTGGCTTACTTCTGCCCTGGGAAAGGAGAAGTGAAGGTGATAGATACCTCACACACTCACATGGAGGCACAGGATGAGAACGGAGACCAAGGGAAGTATCACATGGAGGAAGAAGAGAGTGCGAGATGAATGCCGGACTGTCACCCATCTGCATTCCAGATAAGTGAGAGATTGACTTGGCTTTGACAAAGGGAGAACTGTGTCCAAAAAAGGTAAGGAAAACTGGGTCGTGTAGATGGTGAGTGTGATATGTAACCAAAGTAAATTTAAAGAGACGACTAAAAGGAGAGACTACTGTTAATTCATGATAAAAGTGGGTCAATTTAATTTAGTGACTAAATCTGAGTGAATCCATCAGGGGACAGGACTTAATGGGACATCCCAAAGGAACCTCACTGCAAAATGAGAATTAAGGCATGATGAAATATATTCAATTAATTAAAGGCGGGAATTGATCAATGTATAAGTGATAAGAGGTGACATAACTGTGGGTTACTTGTGCTATGGACCCAAGATAAATTAAAGAAAGGGGTTCTTGACAAGATTCTCTGAACTATTTGCTGATGACTTGAATTAAAACGGATGTCTGATAGTCAGGGTGTAGGGGAGGCAGAGCCCCTGTGAAAACATTTAGGATTTTCATGGTTTGATCCACTATGCAAGACACCTGCCTCCCCTTTATTCTACTTTTGATATCTTAGTGTGGTGGGCAAAAAGAAAATAGCAAAGAGGCAACGGGGTGAGGAGAAACTTTTAAAAATATATATATATTGACCATACAGTTAGTAAACATTGCAAAAGGGAAACTACCACTGACAATACAATTTTTACAGAAAAAAATTGAGATGATGCCCTCATTTGAATACTTGGACTCTCTTTTAATAAAAATCTGAGCTGAAATAAAAATACAAAAAATATATGCATTAAAGCAAAACTTTTGGTGGAATATTAACTTTTATATTAAAACCAATAGAAAGGCAGTACCAGCAGTACTAAAGGACTACAGATCTAAGGTATATAGTTCAGGATGTTCCCTAATTTTATACAGATCTATGATTCTAAGGTACAGTCTATTTTTTGATAGGAGCAGGACTATGGGCTGCTGACCCCACGGTTCATTCCAAAATTAAAAAAAAAAAATCTAATTACTTTTGAAGGTGGTATTTATCTGTACCAAATTCAAAGATGGGGAGGGGACGGGTGGGGAAGGGACCTCATGCAATCTGATACGGGGCTGCTTAATTGTGAGAAATTTAGCTCAGTTAAGAACTCTAAATTATTTGATAAAAAATAGAGCCTGTATCCCTATCAGATATCCTAAGACAGTGCTTCCCAAAATGTCACACAATTTCCTCAGCATGGCCCCTCACTCCCCACACACAGCCCACAACCCCCCATCCCTACTGGTGCCCTTCACTCATAACCTGCAAACCCTGCTCCCGCAGCCCTGCTGGTGAGGGCCCCCAATTGCCAGGGCTACAGAGCCAGGGCCAGGGACCAGTTGCTGCCTGTAGGAGGCAGCAGCTGCTGCAGCCAGAGCAGAAAGTGGAGTCTGGCTCCCCTCACACCCTCCCCTCACAGGCAGCACAGATGGAAAAAAGCCAATTGGGGGAAAGAAGATGCAGGCTGTCTGCTGCAGGTTCAGAGATCCCTGCCTTGCTGTCCTCCCACCAGGACCTCCATGGCTTAGTGGGTGAGACACGGTGCAGGAGGATGGGGAGGCTCAGTGTCGCTGCTGGGAGCCCTGTGCCAGCTGCACCACCATGGTGAGATGCCTCCCACCTGCCTGGCAGCAGCAGCAGCATGGCGTTGTGCCCCCCCCCGTGCTTCCAGGTGGGCAGGGGGTGTCTTACCATGGCAGCTCTGCTGACATGGGGCTCCCAGCAATGGCACAAAGCTGCTCCACCACACTCTGCCCCGGGGGGACAGTGGCGTGTGTCACAACCCAATGATTTTGGTGCCTCGGCATGATGGAATTTTCCCGCCACATGAGAGCCTCTTGCACAGCAAAAGTTTTCTGCTACAACAGAAAAACCCGGTGCAAGAGAGTTCCCGCCATTTGAATGCAAATTTGTGTCCTGCTATTGGCCAGTTCTAAATTATTCCTACGTGGCGGCTAGTAATTGGCTTGCTAGCCATTTAAAATTTCGTGCGACTTCCGCCCAAGTGGAAGAACTTTGAGCACACTGCAGAGTGCCTCTAAAGAGATCTGACTTGCGGCTGAGCTGATCGATAGACTGATCACCTATCGATTCTTCTCCCCATCGCTGAGCGCAATCCTTGACGTACCCTTTCCCTGACGGCTTAATTTGTGGATGGATTAGCTGGCCTGAGCCTTGCCAGCTGGAGCAACTCACATAGTTGTTTAAGCGACCGAACCACCTGCGTCGCGGCTACAAGCGGCATAAGTAAAGTTTTTGCAACCAATAAGCTTTGTCTGCCTCTCCATTCAGCAGCCCGCCCAAGCGACCGAGTGATTTCTAAATCATCTCGAGTCCGCTCCGGCCGTCCGAGACATGGCGATG
>NW_005841957.1:1178630-1179541 GCF_000455745.1 Alligator sinensis | reverse complement strand
TGCACTGTATGGAACTTCTGCCCCAGCGTGGATGGCCTCAAATGGAACCTCCCGACATGGCGGAGGCTATGGGTACTATTGCAAGGCTTGTCATGACGAGAAAATATTCCAAGCCAACCCAGATGATAATTCGGCCCAAAAATGTGAATTATTAGGATTCCTCAAGGTACTGGAACATTGTCTGACACATCATAACAACTCGTTCCCCGTTCCAATCACCGCAATCGATTCACAATACATTTATAAAATTCTTACTGGTACAGCCTTTCCCACCGAAAATTTGAATGATTGGCAAGACATCTGGAAACTTGCCTATCACATCTATCTCCAGTCCTGAAGTAAATCCATTCCTCGCATGGCTTCAGGAAAATTGGGGTCACCCAGGACCACGAGCTTGCCATCAGCGTTGGTGCCGAACCATTACGGAGCCGGCCTCATACGGAATTCGGCACGATTGGGAAAAGGTAGCTCAGGCTTGTGAGACATGTGCTAAAGAGAAGTGCCATAGAACCAAACATCAGCTCAGAGCTTTCGATTCTTCACAGTTTCAGGCAGGAAAAGTTTGGCAGGTAGATCTGCTAGGACCCCTCCCAGGGTCTAAGCCGCCAAATAAAGGATTAGTTGTTGTTGACTTGGGAACAAGACAGTTACAAGTTATTCCCTTACGAAAAAGCAATGCCACTGCTGTTATTTCTGCCTTAACTGCTGTATTTGCCACCTGGCAACCTCCTCATGAGATTCAGTCTGATGGGGGACCCCCTTTTAACTCTAGTGCTCTAGACAAGTTTGCTCGTCTTCACAATGTAGCCTGGCATCTTCATCTACCGTACCACCCTCAGTCCAACGGCGTTGTAGAAAGACACATAGGCCTGTACAAAGAACAACTTCGCCTCAGAGGAGGAGGGATGTTT
>NW_005841957.1:1172594-1177858 GCF_000455745.1 Alligator sinensis | reverse complement strand
CGCTATTGGCCATTTCTAAATTATTCCTCCGTGGCAGCTAGTAATTGGCTTGCTAGCCATTTAAAATTTCGTGCGACTGACCCCCAAGTCGGAGAACTTTGAGCACGCTGCAGAGTGCCTCTAAAGAGATCTGACTTGTGGCTGAGCTGATCGATAGACTGATCACCTATCGATTCTTCTCCCTGTCACCATTCGCAATCCTCGACATACCCTTTCCCTGCCGGCTTAATTTGTGGACGGATTAGCTGGCCTGAGCCTTGCCAGCTGGAGCAACTCACATAGTTGTTTAAGCGACCGAACCACCAGCCGAGACAGCATGGTGGGGTGCCCTGAGCCTGCAATGGGTAGCCTGTATCCACCCCTGCCCCATGCACAAATCTGGAGGGCACATGCCCCCACATGCCTCCCTCCCTGGGAGTGTGACCCCATTTTTTATCATTGTGACCCCAAATGGAGTTGCAAGCCCAAGAATGGGAACCACTGCCCTAAGTGGTGCATTTTAGAATTCTCTCCTTTTCCAAAGAAACCCTTATTAGTATCATTAAATAACTTTATTTTTTTTTTCTCTTTCAGATTAATTTCCTGGAAAATGTGCTGACAGCCACTGACCCAATAATTCCCCTGTCTTAAATGAGATACAAAATTTAAGGATTAAAGATGCCAGCATGCAGACAGATCTGGAGGTGGTGATATCTTCTCAAACTTTTTTTTTTTTTTTTTATATTAATAAAGCACTGTTTTGGCCCAGAAACCTACCTATTTTAAGTATGAGATTATGAACAATGAAAGGCAATTACTGGGCTGTGATTCACTCAAATGAGATGTGCAGTCATTATGGGCAAGTGATGTTATACCCTGTGACAAATTGTGATACTTCTGTCTTAAGGGTGTTCACATTGTTATAATAGCGTGTGATTCAGTTTACCTCATTACCCTGTTCACAGAGAATGAAGACTTAAGTGCCTAGGTGTCAGAGCTGGCTATGTGGAAGATAGGCAGGACAGACAAGATGGACCTTTAACATCAGATGTGAATGGCATTGTTGTCATATCAACAAAGGTGAGATGCTCAACACTCACAGGAGGTGTTCAGAGGAGATATACATGACAATGAGAGAGCAGACTGGGAGTGAAGCACCGGTCAGGTCCTGGCCAGAAGAGTCTAGGGACTAGAGAAGTGGAGGAGCTTTGGGGAGCCTGGCCAGGGAACAACTGAGTTTCTCTGGGGTATGTGCAGGTTGGACTGGGGACACAGTCCAATTATGACCCCCAGGTCCCTTTCAAAGGTGGTGCTAGCTAGTGTACCATCACTGAGCCTGCAAGTTTGTTGCAGATTTTTCCTCCCCAGATGAAGCATTTTACATTTTTCAGTGTTGAACAGCATCTGGTTCTGGTCTACCCAACTAACTAATCTGTCTAGGTCCGCCTGGATTGTTAGCCTACCCTGATGCATGGGTGCACTTCCCCACAGCTTAGTGTCATCGGCAAACTTTACCACTGTGCTTTATGACCTAAATACATATACAGTACAAGCTCTGTTATCCAGCATCCCCTGGGAATGAGGGATGCCGTATAACAAAATATGCCAGTTAATTGAGCGGCCCGAACAGGAGTCTTTGCCTGTTCAGGCCGCCACTTCTCCACTTCTCCCACCGTGTCTGGACCCCGCAGAACAGGGAGGCAGGCCCCATGCAGCCTGCTATGCCCTGGGCCATTGGATCTCAGCAGTGCAGGCTGCTTTCCCCCGGGCTGTTGGGGCTGAGCAGCACAGGTTACTTTCCCCTGGGCCATGGGGGCTTGGAGAAACTGGAAGTGCCACGGTGGGCACTTCCAGTTTCACTTTACCTTACAAGTCAGCATGCTGGTTAATAGAACATGCTGGCTTGTAAGGTGCCAAATAACGGAGTTTTTACTGTATTGGCATGTGCAGCAGAGACCAAGCAACAGGGATTTTGGCATCAAAATTGGTGATCACTATTCCCTGAAGTAGAGTAGATGATGACTGGCCAGAAGAGTGAAGAGTAATTATTTGTTTCAACATGTTAATTGATGGATGGATCAATTGGATGAGCATTTGAGTGACAGGTAACTTAGAGACATGATTGGACTGTAAATATGGGGTGATTTTGAGGGTTAAAAGGGCCTGTGCTCCACTCTGGGGGAGTGTGTGTGTGTGTGTGTGTGTGTGTGTGTGTGTGTGCCGTGTGTGTGTGCTAAGAATTTGTGTGTCTGATGAGAGAGACTTGTGAGTTTGAGGCCTGTGTCTGAAAAGAGACTGCTTATGTCTAGTGAGCCTGAGACTGGATTAAATTACAGATGTTTGGTGGGTGTCTACTGTCTGTGGAGTGATTGAAGGTGAGTAGGACAAGACTCCCTGGTGATCTCTCTGGGAGCACAAACATAGACCAGGACTGGTGATGGTGGGTCAACACTCTTGTCGTAATGTATCACTTATTCCCTGGATTAAAGGAGAGAGAGTACACTGAAGAGGGGAAAATCTCCTGGGAAGGTGGGAAATCTACAGAGTTCTCATTGTAAGCATAGGGCCTGAGAGCCTGTAACAGCCAGGCTCTCTGTGTATGTGCTAGTGCATCTTAAACATTGTTTGCAGCCCTCAGACTAGGATTCTGCATTCTGTTCTCACTCTCTCACTGTTTTCTAACTTATCATTGTAAATAATCTTGTAAATATTTTAAGCATAGTTGTTTTCTGTTATCATTAATATAGTGCTGTGGTTTCCAGTTTCATTGAAGAGTCTGCTCATTTGTTTTTGCATTGGGGTAGCCTGGGCTGCAAGCGAACACCCTGCTTAGAGTTGCCTGCCACCTTACAAATCCTTTCCCTAGGCTGGGTTTTGAGAGGAGTAATGCCCTCATTTGTTTAATTAAGAGTCCAGCACTTAACAGTCTGTTATGCTACTTAGAACTCTAGGTTGTGCTCAGTCCCACAAAAGCTGGGGCACTTACAGATACATTTGGTGTGCTCCGACACACCAGAAATCTAGCGCGTTGGATCAGACTCAATTAATTGAGCCTGCGGAGCACGTGAACTGGCGCAATTGGTGCTGTGTCAAATGCATTTGTATAAATGGTGAAATGCACATCAGCGCTAAGAAAATGGCGGTGGGGCGCTTTGAAACCAGAACACCTTTGATAACTTTCCATACAAAAGTGCACCACTGCCATTTTCTCTATGCCACATTTCACCATTTATACAAATGCATGCATTGCAGCTCCTGAACCAGATCCCAGTAAGGGGCCTGGGCCTAGGATGGAAGTCCTTTTTCCCTTCGCCCCGCCCCTCCCCCGCCCTTAGTGCCTGACAGGTGAGGCAGGGCTCCGACAAACCCCTAACAGAGCTGGGCTAGGGACTCATGGGTGTGGGAATCCCTTGCTCCTTTGCCCTCCTCCCCCTGCAGCAGACCCCATGAAAGGCCAGGTCTGGGACAGGCCCTGTGCATAGGCTGCTAGCTCACTGGCCAGAGCCAAGCCCAGCCCCGGCTGTGTGGGACCCAGGGACAGGGGCAGGGGTAGCTAGGCGTTGAACTAGAGCAGCAAATTGTGATCTAGCACACCTCCTGCAAAGGCACTTGGGATGCTGGAGGACTGTGGCCTAACCTGAGTCAGGAAAGGATCTGAGACAGAAGTTTAACCTAAATCACTTTAACCTAAATCAATTAAAGTCTGCTCCATCCAGGTCTATCTAAAACTGGCTTTAGCCATTTTGAAAGCAGTGTGTGTGCATGGAACTTCTGTTCTGTTACAGGTTTGAACCAGTTTTTGATAACTTGTACTGTTTTATGTGTAACTTCTGTTCCTAGCCCAGGAGACTCTCAGAGACCAGGCAAGGTCACAGAGGTTTTGAGCAAGCATTCCCCTGGAGGGTTATCTATGACACACCCTATATACAGATAAGATATGTTCTTTCAGGAAGCATGAGAGATTATTTAAAATCACTGCTTGTGGTCTTGCTCATTCTTTGAGGGGAAAAAAGAGAAAAATGATAGAAAAAACCCATGTTGTTCCTCTCTAATACTTCACATCTAGTCCTATACTCTCTAAATGTTTTTGCACTCTTTGTACAAGAATAAGTGCCAAAATCAAACCCAATTCCCATTTTTATTCTACTATTGTATATTGTTTCATTTTATCTATTTTTTGTATCATATGTTATATTCTATTTTAACTTTATTGAAACCAGTAGAATGTGTAGTTTTATTGTGTGCTTTTACCAATAACCATAAATTATATAATTTTATTTTTATATTATATATAATTTTATTGTCAATTCTACTGGATTGTTTTAGTGAAAGCTGTAACTAAAACTGCTATTACTGATAGACTTCTGGAAGACTTCTTAAAGCTATAAGAGGGGTTGCCTACATTTTCTTATTCATTTAAAATTGTGCAAAAATAAGTTAATTCCCCAAAACAAAAAAGTTTACTATTGAGCTTTAAGGATAAGCCCTAGAGACATGGAGGGGATATAAACTGTAGCATCTCTGAAAAGTCTTGAGATGCACTGTACTGACAACTCCCAGTGACAACTCCTCTGTCTTCTCCTTGCTTTGGAGACCCATGGAAATAGCAGTAATTGGCTGCTGATTGGTAGCTGCAGTCAGTTATGATGCTTCTATGTGCGCGTGGGTGGGATGAACTGTGCACAAAAAATGGTGGTAAAAGTTCATAGCTATCCTGGAGTAGCTATTTGTTATTGGAAAAAGGTCTATTAACTGCTTCCTGCCCCCACTGGGACGAGGCTTCATGATGGCATCTACTGCAAGTACCTACCCCCAGATACAGATTTGTTTCTCCTTTTACACAATGGTGTAAGGGAGTCCTAAACTCTACTCTGGCTATGTCTACCTGGGTGGAGGACTGTGCAGTAACACTGCACAATCATTTAGTACTTGCGTATGGATGTGGCTTGTGAAGATGTGTAGTTCAAGTGACTACCCCTTTCCCAAGAAGCTTTTATGTACAGACAGATGTTCCTTTAAAGGTTTACTGCTGTGATTGAATGTATAACCAACAGGGTCCCCAAACTACTTGGTTTTATGGAACAGAAATACTAACAAAGAATTGTTGGTATGCAATGAGTTTCATGGGCCAGGAACATCTAAGTGATGCATCTAGAAATGTAAGTGCTAGAGTGGCCTTTTTTCTCATTGCAATTTTTTTTTCCAATTGAAATGTGGTATGGGCAGATTCTAGACTGTTACCACTGTCCCCCCCCCCCCCCCAAACCACACTGGGGGGGGTTTTT
>NW_005841957.1:1117357-1172563 GCF_000455745.1 Alligator sinensis | reverse complement strand
GTTTGTTTTGGAGAACCAGTATCCAGGTTGTAGCCATATTGGTCTAGAGGAAAAGGCAATCAGGACTCATAGTAGGGAGGATACCTTTTATTAAACCAACAAGATTTTTGAAAAAAAGCCCTAATATCTATGATATCTATGAAATCCATAAAAATTCCACATTTCATTTCAAAACATAATGAAATGTTTTAAATTTCAAAATTCTTTTTTTATTTTAAAACTGACTCAAGTGTATGTGGTGTTTTTATTTGCTTCTTTTTGCAGGGTTTAATTCTTTTAAAAATTTTTGACACTCTTCACTGAGGAATACGCAAGATAGGCATGCAAATGATGTTGATTTGACAAAAAGTCAAGATGAGAAAGTTGTCAAATCTCCCCTTGTACTTACACTTTGAAGAAGAAGCAACAGACTAATTTCCATAACTATTCAAATGTATTGAATTTCATGAGAAAAAAAGACCCAGGAGTGCGTAATCTTCAAGACTTAAAAGACACTATCTCAGATTTCCTAGTGCTGTTCTCTGAATCTTTTGTGTGGGTTTGACCACTCACACAAATCAGTATAGTTTTGTAGAGAGATTGAGATATCAGCTACTGGAAAAAAAACCTGAAAAAAGTGGTTTGGAATGGTATATTTAACGTATAAAAAAAAAAAGAAATGAACATGAAAAATCATCTATATTCAATTTAAAGCATTATTTAATGCAAACTCAGTCCTAGAGGACTTATATTAAAATAAATGTACATTATCAAGGCTTTTAAAATACTCTGGTCAGGGAAAGGTGGGATTATTTCCTGGACAAGTCTTGTTAACTACTGAAAAAACTAACATCTTTCATTTTTTACTTTCAAATATTTCTGGCCTTTTGGCTGAGAATAAAAACTCCTATGGGAATGTTGTTTCAGCCTATGAAATTCTGCTCTCCACAGTGCGCAAACCAATAGTTCCAGTCAAGACAGCCTTTTTTGCTACTATTAAGTATTATTCACAGGCCTCTGAGATTGGGGAAAATACGTCAGTTGTACATGCTGCTATTTTGAAAAGAATTTCTATCCCAAGATATGGCACTATAGCTATTCATGAACAATAACAACTCGGAGGAGGCTAGGTCATCTTTTATATATAACCACAATCCTCCAACTAGCCAGGAGGTTCAAGAAAGAATTATAATAGAATGAATTGGACAATACTCTCCTTCCCACCCTTCCCCACTCCCATTAGGAGAAAATTGGGCCCAAGGGACATTTTATGCTTACTGGATAAATGATAATGTCAACTGTTTGCGTTCCCTGGTATCATGATAGCATTACAAGGCTGAAGAACAACACCCAATAGCCTTTCCTCAAAGATTACCATGGGATGATGTAGCAGGGCAGCCTAACCCTGTTAGGAGAAAATGAAGGTAGAAAGCAGAGCTGACATCCAGGGAATGAGTGCAGCAGTTCCTTTAAGAGGCTTCAGAGAAAACCAGAACTGGCTGCTGCTAATTAAGAGAGGGGTCAGCAGAGCAGGCAGATAATGAGGAGATAAGAGACAACTGTCTGGACAGGTAGAAAAAGGAAGCTAGAGGCAGCAGATACAGGGAGTTGACAGACTCCAAGAGAAAGGCAGGGAGGTTGCAGGGGGTGAGACCAGAAGACTCCTGGAATTCACAGGTTCCAGAGACCCCAAAAGGAATGACCACATTCACAGTACAAGCCCAGGCAGGGGTGAAGGGAGTGCAATGGGATGAGCAGCAAGGTCTTCGCTGGACTACGAAGAGCAGTAGCTGAATGGTGGGAGCCGGGTGAGCAGTGGAATGGGAACGTGGCAATGGGGAGATACAGCCAGACAGAGGACAAGAGACTATTAAAGAGGCAGTATTCTCTATCAGTCAGATTGACCAAGGGGCTGTGAAACCCAAGTCTGTGAGAGGAGAGAAGATGGGAAGCCAGTGTCAGTATTTCAGTTGTGTTTTTCTTTTGTTGTTCATTCTCCACAGAGGGTCTTTGAGTTGCAGGAGTAAGCTCCAAGGCAGAGCTACCTGAAGAACCCCACAAGCAACAGAGGAGAAGCCAGAGTACCTAAAATGGCAAGGCAGGGTAAAGAAAGGAAGGAGAACCTCAAGACCAGCACTGTCATGAATTTCCAAAACTCTCAGTTACTATCAAGTCATGGCAGGTGGGAACATAGAGACAGTGCAGGGACAGGGGTGGACATAAGGGTTACCTCCTAATATAGTGAACTCTTGCCAAAAGTGCAGAGAATATACATTAAAAAGGGACTAAATTGGTCACAGGTGGCCTCAGAAATGCACCGTGTGGAAAGTGTGCCACCTGTTGGAAAGGTACATTTACTTACTGCGTACCTTATTTGGAAATAGGTGTTCTACGCAGTTAAACTATTGCGAGGTATAAAACTGTAAGTAAGTGGTAAAACTGAGTGGTAAAACTAAAAAAAAAAAAATAGTGGTAAAACTTCATAGCTATCCTGGAGTAGCTATTTGTTATAGTCTATTAACTGCTTCCTGCCCCTGCTCTCCCCTCCCACAGGGGTGAGGCTCTATGATGGCATCTACTGCAAGAAGCTACCCTCAGATAGCTACTTGTTTCTCTGATCTGGCTCCCAGCAAAACTTACAACAGTGTTCAAAACTGCAGTAAATTAAATCCATGTAAAATGCATCATGGCATTGACGATATTTGTTAAAAATTATTTGCCTTAAGATGAGAGAATTGCAGAGAAAGGTCTTGAAAAGAAAGGATTAAAGAAGCATGCACAACCTATGATTTTTATTTAACAGGCTAGAAAAATGGAGGTCCAAGTAAACATTAAAAGTTCAAGTGGGAGGCAAGATAAAGGTTGAGGAAGCAGAATGGAACAGAAATGCATTTTATTCAAGGATATTTGGAAAAGAAGAAATGCAAATCAGCTGCTACCAGTAACTACAATTATGGTTCTAAGCCTTCAAGAAAGAATAGATCTATAAGACATGAAATTCTATATTAGGAGCATAAGGAACATAAAAGTAGAAAACTAGAATAGATCGTCATCCACACACAATGTCTTAAAAGAAAATTATCATCTTTTCATCCATTCAGTTACTTTTATTTTAATTCAGAGGACAAATAGTTCCCCACTCCAGAACCCATGGGTTTCTAAATTATGTTACAGAAGTATGTCTAAAAATACCCAAGTAAGTACCTGAGTTTAGAAAGGTTAAGAGTTATAAATCATGTGCTTAAATAAATATCTATATAATCAGACACTAGCTTTTCTAGGTTCCAATGCACGGTACATTTGCTGTTTATCACCACTTGCTGGAAAATGAATGACTTGCTTCAATATAGGCATACTATTCATGTTTTACACCTAGAACATAAGATAATGCTTTTGAAAAATATGTGCGCTCATCCAAAAAAGAAAAAAATAGAAAGAAAAAGAAGGCAAATCATCCAATAACAACAATATCACCTCACACACTGAAATAATGGTACCGTAATTACTGAAGCAACTGCTATTTATCATGCAATTTAAATGCCCCTGAATACAATCTGTCCAACTGACATTTCAAATATTTACTTTTTAATGCTGTTTCATAGCCTTCTCTCAATATGCCAGACAATCAACTCTTTGGAAAGCAAGGTTCTCAGAGCTGTTTTCTGAGGTTGTACACAGGTGTTCATTTCCAGGCAACAGAAGTCTTCCTGGGAGAGGAAGCATGCACATATTCCAGTGTGCAAATGCCCTGCTTCTCTTGCCTTCCCCAGACAGTGATCACGCCAGAGTGCATATGGAGCAGCAACAGCTGAACTGTCTCCCTGGGATGGGAAGGTGTCAGAAGATGGGAAAAAGTTCTCTACATCTTCCCCAGATAAGTGCGACCCAAGAAACCTATGCACAGGAGAGATCATCCCTGTTGAAACAGGAAAATCTTCTTCCTAGATATGGCATGTTTCATGAGGAAGAAACTGCATCAATATGTCTGTAAACTCCCAATCTCTAGTGGGAGGGTGGCAGTTCTCCTGCTATAAATGTAATACCATTCCTTGAATTTATTCAATTAATTTTAAAAATCTCCAAAATGTTAGTTTCTATATTAAGGAATCCAGTGGAATTATTTGACAAATAGTTGGCAAAAAATCTTTGTAGATTCCCCTGTAGACATCAATGTGAACGCTACATTTAGACCATAATAAATCCATCTCTCATTAAGGGTAGTCTCACGTTAAGGGTTCATACCAATTCTTGCCTGCACAACTCTGATTTGCCACTAGAAACAGCAAGTAGAAGCATAGCCAGGAGGAAAGTGCATCCTGGTATGCTAGAGAACTGCAAATTGCTTGTTTTATCTGTGTGGAGCAGACTGAAGTTAACTTAAAATAATCTAGGTGCAATATGAGAAATTTTAATCCAATGATAGTTAACGATATGATAATAGAAGTCCCTGGAGCATGCACAACTGTAACCATCTCATAAACCTCTAGAACAGGGCCAGGCAATTATTTCGGGCAGAGGGCTGCTTAACAAGTTTTGGCAAGCTGTCGGGGGCTGCATAGGTAGCCCTGCCCCTTGATGTCTTCCTTGTCCCCTGGTCACCACATTGGGACCAGAAGTCCTGCCCCCTCGCCTTTGGCACCAGAAGTCCCTTCCCTTGCTGCTCCCTCTCCCAAATACTCCTTTTGGGAGGGGGGTGGTTGACATCTTAGAACCAGAAAAAAACCCCCAAATCATATACTAGAAGTCAAATACCTTCTATATTTTAATTTTATTGCAAAAATATTTGTCATGACTTGTGATTGTGTACTGTATATAGAAGGGGTTGCATAATAACTCAAAGATAAAATGTCACTCTTTTTTAATATTGTATGCATGTGTGTATGGTGGGGTGTGGGAGTGTGTGGAGGTGTTCTGAGCGGGTGTGGTTTTGTAGGGGCAGAAGGTATATTGGAGTGTATGTATATGCCAATGGGGGTTGAGGGGCAGGACTTGGGTGTGTGAGATGTGAGGAAGGATGGGGGTGTAGGGACCCCCCACACACTCCCCCAATGGCATACAGGTCCCAGTGCCTGGCAGCAGCAGCAGACGGGGAGGTCAGGGTGCTCGTGCCCGGCGCAGGTGCAGCTTGGGCCAGCACTGTGCAGGGGGAAGTAGCAGAGCCTGCGCTATAGCCGGGGCTCCATGCCGCATGCCTGCAGCTCCAGCACTTGCAGCAGAGGAAGCCTCACTTTGGAGCCTGCTGCTTCCCCCGCTCCCTACTGCTCAAGTCCCTGCACTCCACCAAGAGTGAAAGGACCCCTGCCCCATACTTCTCTGCAGAGTTAAGCGTGGGACTTCCCCACTATGAGTGCAGAGCTGCAGGTGCGCAGTGTGGAGCCCCTGTGACAGAAACAGTCAGTGCTGTACCAGAGGCAAGGAGTGCACCCACATGCAGCCTGCCCAGCAACTTCTACTGCTGAGGCTCTGTGCCACCCGCCTGCATCTCCACGCTCGCAGTGGGGAAACCTCAAGCTGGAGTGCAGGGACCTGCACAGTAGGGAATGGAGGAAGCAGCAGGTTCCAGTGTGGGGCTTCCCCTGCTGCAAGTGCTGGAGCTTCAGTTGCACGGTGTAGATACAGTGATACAGCAGGCTCCACTCCCTCCCCCCGCACAGCTCTGGCCAAAGCCATGCCTGAGCCGGGCATGAGTGCCCTGACCTCCCTGCCTGCTGCTGCTGCCAGGGAGCGAGGGCTGCACATCATGGAGGGAGTGTCTGGCAGGGGTCCCTCCACCCACCCCCTGGCCAGGGGAGCCCTGCGCTCCCACTGCCCCTCTGGGTGCAGGCTCCAAGCTGTGCTCCCACTTCTGCCCAGCTGCACCTCCACCGCCCACCACCAGCCCCACCACTTCCCTACCTGCTGCCCCAAATGAATAGGTTCTGGCTGCAGCAGGAGCCCTGCCCAGAAGTTGCCAGCTGGGCAGAGCCCTTCTGCCCATGTGGGTGGCCCAATAGGGTATGTTGAAGGGTTGTACACATGTGCGCATCACTCCCACCCTCATAGGTGGAAGACCTGGGTGGGGTACAAGTTGTTGAGGGGTGCCATGGGCCAGATGTACCCGGCAGTCCAGATCTGGCCTGTAGGCCATATTTTGCCTGCCCCGGTTTTAGCACCTGCTGCTGGCCAGTGACAGACAGCAGGTATATGGGACGGGCAGAGAGCAGGCGTTTGAAGAAGGAACTTACATGCTGCTTCTGCTGCTGTCTCCAGCTGAGCCCAGGACCCTGCACAACCATTCCCTTCAGCCCCTAGCTGGACTGGGTCTGGGACTCCCCCAAACCCTGGGTCAGTTAGGGACAGCCGTGGCAGTTGAAAAAAAACATCTAGCATGCAATGTTCATTGTTCCCTGGCAATTGCAGATTTGTTTTATAGAAATTTTTTTTTAATTTAAAATACTGCAGCTAGCAGGTGTTCCTGCTCCCTGCATCATTCCCCAGTGTCCCCCACTGGCCTGGGATCTCCAGCCATGCTTCATCCCCTCCTCCCATTAAATCCTGGATCCATGCATACCAGATAATACCTTTAATGTAAAAGTGGTATAGGTAAATTGTGAAAACAGAGTCAAAAGTAAGCTTTCTAATGAATCCCATGGAAAAGACACATCTGTTGAATAGGGCCTTTAAGTATGTGTTACTCTTCTCAGAAAATGAGGTTCAGAATCCATTCTGAAGCTGCCTGCAGCTTTTTAGCAAGTGGTTTGTCCTTACTAAACCCCCCTCATGTTCTTCTGTGCCCTTCAAGCAGTTTCACATAAAATATATGTATAGCACTTTGCATAATTTAAGATCGGAAATGGAGATCATAATGGTCTTAAAGTGTAAGCATTGCTCCTCTAACAAAAATCTATATAGCAAGCAGAGAAGCTGCAGAATCCCAATACCAAAATTTACAGCCTGTTTCACTGTCTTTTGTCAAAATGACTACTGGTTTAGACAGATAGACATGCATTCCACATGATAAAAATAATATCCCTTCACAGTTTTTTAAGGTTCCTGATATAAACAGGTTTTTTTGAATTGTTATATATGAAGTTGCATGACCACTTTCAAATGTGATATATTCTTTTACTGGGTTATTTAAACAGCAATGTAATATAGCTTCTATCACTATTTTTCTGTTGAAAAGAATACTGTTTTTTCAGTATCTGACGAGCTACCTGATGGATGGACAGAGCTTTTACCTGAGTGTGTTTTTAATTTAGAAAGGAACTTCTGATAGAGCTTATCCTTTTTCTCCAAACATTCAGTTGTCACCTTTATAGCTAGGGTGACTATATGGAACAATGTGAAATCCAGGATGCTGCCTGCTCCTGCTCCTGCTTCTGCCCTCTCCCAACACCACTGCAGGGGGTCGATGGTCCATTAATGCCCCATTGTTATTGACTTCACAGGCATTAATAATCACTAGTGATGTAAAAATTAATGTCAATAGGGCTTCCTATTTAACAGCTCCTGCTGCTCTGCCTCCACAACCTGCACCTGGGACACTCATTTTAAGTTTCACCAGCTGGCCATGACTGGCCTCCAAAATCCAGGGCTGTCCTGGCCAATCCAGGGCATATGGTCACCCTATTTATAATCATCCCAGTTATGACATATCAACAGGTAAGATGGCTTCCAGTATTAGTATTACTGGAAATACAAAATACTGGGACTATATTAAGCTTAAGTTTTTTTATACATATTTTTTTTACTTAGATTCACTCAGCCAGCAACTATTGGTAAATCTAAACAGAAGGAAATCTGTGACAATTTACTTTAATGCAAGTAAACTCAAGTCATGCAAATCAAGACTACATTTTTGCTACAGTTGGAATTGCATTGTTATAGTAACATTGGCTGCTTGAATAAACTATGCCCATGCAACGTGGAACTCTGTCACTCCCCCTCTGGACGTGGCCAACTCATGGATGCTCATGAGTGTACTCCAACAGCTAACAATGCTACCCCTTTTAACTCAGACAGTAGCATTTAATTCTTTTAAGATCCAAGTCTGGCCCCAGGTTTTATTCTTGCTGCCAAGAGTCTGACAAGGAGCTTTATAAAACGCTCAGCCCCAGTTACAGTCATAGCTATGTATAACATATCTAAAACTTCTAACAGGTTTTTAAGCATGACCACAATAAATAACTATAAACATGCACACAATTATAAGGATATATTTACAGAGAGGAATTAGCCCCTCAGAACTTCATTGCCATGGTGTATAGGAAAAAATAATACAAAACAAAACAATTGTGCTGTCACTGTTAAGCATTTACTCAACACATCTATAATTATCTGGCACAGTGAAACAAAAACCTCATGCAGGAGAACAGACCTCCCTTTCTATATGAACATGAACATATATGGAGGAGGACTGGGCATGATGGTTAAGACAACTAAAAATAATCCATTGATTTACAATTTTTAGTCATCATCTTTATGTATGTGGAAGGAAAATAAAATGAGTTTAAGGAATATATTTCCCATTGTAATGTGACAACCAACATCACTGTATCTTGGGACTGTTTGTGGGACACAGGGGAACACGTTTTTCTTTTGGATTTTTACTTTTGTTTCATTTATGGCTGGATGAAAAGGTAGGTTCCTCCTAACACGATCAAAAAATGTAGTGATGTAAAAGGACATCTTCACATGACCTAGAAAGGTTTTTGTAGTTTTAAAAAATATATATATGGAAACATTAAATAATTTCCCTATATGGAAGAACAAGACATAAAGGTTTAATAAGAATGTGTATCATGGCTTTCCTTAGACATAGAATGTCACTCAGCATGCTGCCTACAGCAAGGGAATAGGGAAATAATGGAGGGGAGTCTCCCTGAGGGGAGTCTTTGTCATCTACAGAAAGGGTTATATCTGAAGGAGGAAATCTAGAACAGACAGTATTGAGAGTAAGAGACCTACAGGGGAATTCATTACTTGACCTGTGGGAGTGATCATCCTTGACCATGAGGGGCTGTGCTGCCGCCACTGCCACCATGGGAATTGAGTATTTTGGAAAAATCCTCCCTCACTGAAACTTAGTGATGGGATTTGGAAAAAATGCAACTCCAAAAGGAGAACAATTTATGAGAAAGTTCTCTTAGTGGTTCTTTGGCTTTTTCTCTATTCCTCCATATTTTTTATTAGATTGTGATTCTAAGATTCTAAAAATTCTTAAACATTCAGTTTTGGTCAAGGGGAGTTCTGTGCTGGGCTTATTGTGGGAATCGGATTGTCACTTTTTACATTCTTTAGTGTCTCTGGTAGCAAAAAAAGGAACACTAGATTGGATGACCTTGTTTCAGGAGTAAACCAGAATCAAAAAGGTTAAATTTCATTATTGTTAAATACCTGTAATTACTTTCAGAGGCTTTGCTTTCATAGTTACAATTTTTAAATCTTTCATTTAAGGAGAGATTCGTAAAAGCACTGCAGACATTGTGGAGCCCAGTGACTTAAAATGGAGTTGTACTTCAAATCCTTTAGGAAATCTTCCCTACTTTGGAAGGACATAGTGGGTGTGTCCAGTGGCAATGCGTATGAGGGTGCACGTGCACCCCATGAGAGTGCCAGTGGACCCCTTGTCAGGCCGTGCCCCCTGTTTAAGTGATGGGCAGGTGGGCAGGTGGGAGCGCTGGTGCTACCCCTACGAGTGCCAGCCAGGGAGTGGGGCCTCTAACAAAGGCATCTGTGCCACTTCTGGAAGTGGCCACGGGACTTCCGAAAGCAGCGTAACCCCTTTTTGTCAGTGAGACCGGCCACCGGGAGACCCCGCTCTGGTCAGTGAGATCAGCTGCTCGTACACCCCCCGCCCCCAATCACTGACTGGTGTTGGCATGTGCCACCCCTGACTCAAGAGGCACCAGTCACCCCTGGGTGTGTCTACATATGCAATTAATGTGCTTGAATAAATTGTGAAGCAATCTGCTCTTCATTATACTACTCCTGGGAGCAGTATGTACAAATACACTTGGGACAGCAGCAAATTGAGTTAGGGTGAAGTAGATTAGGCCAATGCTACTCCTGTCCTGGTCTTCCCCCTGTGGCAGCCAGGTAGAGCTCCAAGCTCCAGCCCCACTCTGTCAAAGGTTGCCCAATGCTTTGGTCCCCAGCCACATGCCTCTGTGGCCCTGAGCAGTTTTCAACCTGCTGACACAGCCTCCAGGATGCTGTCCTGGGAGCCTGTTCCCAGCTTGCTATAGATGCTCCTCACCCTCCTCCCTGGCAGTGGTGGCCAGGGCAGTGTCCACAAGGTGGTCACTGACCACTTCCTCTTCTACCTCCCACAGTAGGGCTTCTAGGCAGCTGCCCACAGTGCAACCCCAAGAACATGCACACTGCAGACAGTTTTCAGCAAACCCCAAACTTTATTTCTCTCCACAATACAACATACCCCCTCCTTCCCTCCCTCCCAACACCACACTGCCTCATTTCCTCTCTTCTAACAACATACCCCCCCATGCAATGCCAATGTGCACCACCAATAAAGCACTCTTCATCCCCATGAAACTATGCACAGTGTCTATTTACAAGTGTCAGGGGGGAACACTAGAGACGAGGTGCCTAGGGCATGGAGCCTAGAGGGAAGCACTTGGCATCTTGGCCTTGGCCACCACTACCTTGTGTCCAGATGCCACAGTGAGGACAGAAGGCCAGGGGCCAAGGAAGGCACTGTCCAACCTGCTTAGCCTACTCCTCCACCCTCCTCCACAGGGCCAGGGCCAGCAAGGCTCACATGGGGAGATGGTTCTGCCACAGCCACCTCCTGCTCAAGGAGGGCAAGTTTGGATGTCAGGCCTGAGTGGTTGGTGGCACCATTGGGTAGCATCTGGCAGCAGTGGCCTGGCATGGTGCCCAAGGGCAGCCCCAGGCTTCAGGGGGCTCCAGGGGCAGTCCTGGGGTCTTGCCAATGGCAGTTGGCCCCTGGGGGCAACCCCAGGCTGGCAATAGCCTCCAGGGTGAGCCCCGGGTTGCTGGAGGGTCTGGGGTGAGCTCTGGGCTGGCAGTGAGATCTGGGGTGAGTCCTGGGCCCTGGGTGGCTCTGTTGGGGGGGGGGGGATGGAGGAGATGCCCATGCCATGAGGCTCCTGCCAAGCCATGTGGCAGCAGGCAGAAGCATGGCCCCCTGCTGACTAGGCACAATTTGCACCCAATTCAGCATCTATACATCAGGTGCTGCACAGTGGGATAGTACTTGTATTTACAAGTACTAACCTGCTGCAGAGTTTATTAGTCTGCTGCAGCCTAATGACCCATAATGTATAGACATACAACATTTACTGCAGAGCTACTTAGTCAGCTTCACAGTAAACATCTTGTGTAGACGCACCCTGTGTTTTAGTAGTAAATAATATCTGTGTACCATATGTACTGTAGACTAACTTTGAACTCTGTCATGCAGAGTATAACACTAAGCTAAATCTAATGTCCTGCAAGCACCCAAAGATGAGACTTACATTGCAGCAAACTGATAAAGCCCTAATCAGAATTGCTGGCAGGATAATTTTCCCCAATTTTTAGACTCCATCTCCAAGCAAGACACCATACTGAGGAAGAAGTGGGTAGGATAAGAAGTTTCTCATGTTCAATATTTAGCATTTCAGTCTTCGTACTGCTGTAACACTAAAAAAGGAAAATATAATAGAAGCACAGAATATACAGACCTGAAATATTCTTCAGAGATATTGGTAACCTTTTTCTAGAGGAAAAACATTTCTGAATATGACGACATTACTGCTTAGATGCCAGGTGTCTCATCTATTTAACATTTTGCTGTTCCTTTAGAGAGATGAGTAGCAGTGTACACATTTGGTTCAGAACATTAGTAAACATAAGTAATATGAATTAAATGTTGGGAGGAATGTGGAGTGCAGTGAGTCTTGCTTGACAACAAAAGAAAATGTAAAAAGGCAAAGAACCTTCTAAGTGCCAATGCAGAGGGCAGCCATAATACTTTACCTTGTTTTCCATGACCAAAAAAATTCAAAGGTCCAAAGTCACCAATGCCCTTTTCCCTGTATGCTCATTTTTACCAGGACAGAGTAGAGCATACAACCCATGAACTATCAGAATGGTAGCATTTTACGCTCATTTTGTATTTGTGAAATTGGCTAAATACAAAGAATAGGACAGTGAAGAATTATATCTGGAGGTCAGTAGGATCAACACTAAACTCACCCAAAAGGCTGTAACAAGGAAGATCATGCTTCTTTTTCCAAACCTGATATTAGAAAACATGAGTAAACTGTAGGAACTATATATTAAACTTTACATATAGTAGAATCCACATGGGTGCACATTTTAAACATTCTGACTCAGTAAGCTAAGTGGAATAGAGAGTATAGATTTCTGCTTCACCACAGCAGCCTCATATCTATTGCATGCTGTTAATTAGCAGCTGTAATATAGTCTTAAAGTAAATCTTGCCTGCATTTTGTTTTTTCTCCATAGCAGCAGTAGAATCCTTTAAAGTCCTGGTGTTAACTACAAACAAGTGCCATGCTAAGTCATGTTTAGGTAGGAAGCATGGGAGTTGGTAGTGAGGTAGTAATTAGTTGCAGTTTGCCGAAATGGACTGTCAATTTTAAGTGATTACTACTGCAATAACACCCCAGATCCACAAAAAAAAACCCCTCTACATTACAGGTCAGACTTAATACAATAACTTTTGGTTTTACTTCTCTTGCTGCCCAAATAATCAACTTAACCAATTAAAATTACTAGTGAAAGTCTAGACAAAACTAGTTTAAAATGCTACTCAGAGGTATATATGGACTAATGGTAGCAACAGCAGGAAATTTTAATTTAGGCTGGAGAAGATATGTCATAATAAGATGGTCTCTGTGATAATTCAGATTTTAGCCAATCTATTGATGCTCACCTGAAGTCAATTAGAGTTAGGCAGCTGGCATTTTTATAGGGAAATCATTTGTCTTTTGTAATATCTTCTTTCAAGTAGACCATAGAATAGGGCCACCAGTAGGTGTTTAGCCCTCCTGCACAATTTATACATCCTTCAAAGCCAAGGTGTTCAACAGATCTGCTTCATTTAGCAGTAATTAGTATTCTATTTGATCAGCACTAGCCCTTGTAAAGCACACAACAAACAGTTAAAAATGGTTCTTGTGAAATCCTCCTAAAAGCACAGCATGGGCCAAATTTCATTCTGTACTCCTCCAGTGAATACAGAAATGCAAATGCATATAAATAACTTATTGGTAATGTTCAAATAGTCTTTACAGGCATTGATATGTTTACAGATGTATTGATACGTGTACAGATGTTTACAGATATGTATCAATGTCTGTAACCTTGGTGCTGTGGTTGTCATGCAATCTACTAATCTATAAGTCTATTAGTTCTGGATATATCTGCAGATAACTTTCCTTAAGGAGGTTCTCTCTATGGTCAGTTATATTTTGTATTGTGCAGGGGCTAAGGCTACACTGATCAATTAAATGTTAGACCCTGAATGAATGAAACAGGTCTTGGTTGGACTTCTTGGCACTGGGTGACTTCTGAACAAACACCCTTCCATAGACTGGGTTTGTATTACTGCTTTTTTAAAGGAACTAAGACATGATAGACCTGGGGAATGCTATGAGCACACACTCAAATATAAGCAAAGAAAGAGTAGGTTAGGAATAAGAAAATATTCTTCGTACTATTAATTTAGTTTTAGAAGTGAAGTCATGGTTACATGACAAAATCTTTAGATCTGAGGCGCCTAATTCCATCCCTAAGTCCCTGAACCATTCAGCCCAAATCTAAATCCTTATACTTTCAAATACATTAAAATGAAAGATCTTCCAAATTGAATTTGGATTATTCATTTACAGGTCAAAAGACAAGACACTTATCTTAAGATTACAAATATGATGAGATTCCTGGAACGGAACCCTGCAGCATCCCTGGGACCATGGCCTGTCATTTTATACATGGGATGAATTCATATTCTGGTGTTTTGATAAATTCATTCCAGAGACAGATTTTATATTAACTACTGAAGAGTCTGTTTTTAGTGATGTTTTCTCCATTAAATAATTGATTAAGAATATTAGCATTATATTTAATAGTATTACTTTAACTCATTATAAAAAGTAACCCTTGCCCCTGGGTTGCAAGGGGTTAAGCAGAGAGGGATTGGGCCACTTCAAGCCTGGGAAAACCAGACCTAGGTTGAACCAGGCTTCTATGAGAGCTAGCAAGAGGGAATTAGGAAAGAAGAGTTGCAAAACAGGAGCCATTTTGCCCAGAGCCATGCAGGTGGAGCAGGAGAGAGGTCCTGATAGGTCCCATGTGCTATTGAAAATCGCTCCTGGAAGATTGTGGAGGAACCTGATCTGAGTACAGCTGGAAGAAGGATCGACTTTGCCACTGAGGAGACCCCAGTCGAGATAGAGAATCTGACTGCTGCTACAGAGCAGGGCCTGAGTGGGTTGCACTTAAAAGGCTGCAGAAAATAATGCAGCCAGTGTAATTGTAGAGCAGTGGAAGTCCTTGTGCCATCTTGGACAGTTGGGGCTGTGCACAAGATAAAGAATTTCATCCCAAAGGGTCTTTGTGGCACTGTTAAGAGTTGGACACTTAAGTTGTACTTGGGTTTCTATGCTGAGAGGAGTTATTTTGTGATCAGGTTTCCATGCTGGGGTTACAACTTGCTCTTTGAATGCTTGTGTGTGTAAATAAATCAAGCTTGTTTGTACTATCCAGTTATATTGAAATACTCTCAGGAAAACTGAGTCACCAGTGCCACATACCTGCACCCTCTCATGAGAGGTGTTACATACTATAGCAATATAATACTGTACAGTATTACTATAAATTATATATTGATATAATTTAAAAATTAAAACATCATTACAATTTAAAAATATTTCTTCTTTATGTTTTATGTTCCTTGCCTCACATACTGCATCTTGAGGAATGAGGATTCCCCCACACACCTCAGTTCTCATTTTTCACCTTTCCTTTCTGTGAATCATGTTCTTAAAGATGATCTTCAAGTCTTAACATACATTAACTTTCCTAACCAACAGTATTTGCTAGACCATAAATCACAGTAACATCATTACCTATATTTTACCCACCCCCAGCACCCTTTTATTAAGGCTTTCTTATAGCTTTACAATTATGGTTTAATGCTGCACTGAAATTCCCTTCAGTAGCATTGCTAAACTCCATACAGGATTTGCACCTTGTAACAATTAAGGAAAAGAAAGAGGTAGCAGAGCCCAGCATGACTTTATAAATGCCTCAAGATTTCTTTTTCATATTTTATATGATAGGAAGGACCATATGCTGCACTGCTGAAAAAGAATCTTGAAGACTTTCAGAGTCAGGCTGGACTGGGTTATACTTTACTTAGTGGAGTGACAATAATTTATTCCGGTGGAGGATCTGTCCTGTGATAGGGCCAGGTTCACCCCTCCCTCATCAGTGATGAATTTTGCCCATTGTTTAGAAGAAATTTGTGTATAAAGTAAGCATTACAATATTTAAGGAGAGTTTTCCCACAGATTACTACAGTGGAGGAGTATAATTAGTATATGGAAGTTAACAGCGGTAACTAAAAAAGTAGTTCATACATTTCCTTAAATGAGTTTGTTCTTCATATTGTAGAAAAGTCATTGCTGGTAACAAAATGACCAAGTCCCCCTCATAAAAGAAGATACTGTGGATATTTGGCTCAGACCAAAATGCAATTCCATAACTAGAACAGACAAGCAGTGATAAATGCTGGTGGGTTACAGGGTTCTTTATTTTCTAAGGTGTTTGCCAGTTTTCAGGATACATAGTTTATGAAAGAGTATACACTTTCACCAACTCATCTAGGAAGTCATGAACCTTATAACATGATTTATTATTTATTTTCAGGAAGCTGACATAAAAATATGATGACCCATATACTTCTCCACAATAAAGATAATGTCTGTGCCCCTGTAAAAGGATTCAATTACACTCATATGTTGTTTCCTCTATGTCTGTTCCATTACAGCTGTTTGTTGCTGATGATGTTCGTGCTATCAGAACAGCTTTTCTTTTGGTCCTATAAATATGATAATGTAATTACACTCTCCCTCTGATGATTTTAGGATGCATTAGGGTATTCTGAGCAATATATTCAGCCTTTTTCTGTCAGAAAGCTAGAAAGCAAGCAAGGTCAGCCAAGCGGTAGGCCAGGTTAAAATTGCAGCTGTTGTGCTTAGGCACACTGATTCAGAGCCAAGGGGTCTCTACCTTTAAAAGGAGATGGAAGATAATATATGTAAATCAAACTTGTACTGAAAAAAAGACAATTGAACAATCATCAAGAGTCCCATGCTGGTTCAGAGGCACTGGCAGCACTCATGTATCCTATTTGTCATCTGCCCAGTCATATTTGCATCTGATTAATTTGGGCTGTGAAAATCCATTCTGGATAAGCTATCTGTAACTGTGATTCAAGTCATGGGTCACATTAAGCATTTATACTACAGCTGCCCTCAGTTTATGGTATCTCATGTCACATGCCATATTCCACAGTAGCATAACAAAAAGACGCCCTCTGAAGCAGCACAGGAAAATGCTACAGAATAAAAGCAATATGCAGCTGGATCCTAAATAGAGAATTATAAGTATAGATCATAGATAATGATAAGACATCCATAACTTCACTCATAAGTGAATTATTTACCTCCAGTGAGAACTGGTAGGAGACAAGGTAGGGTAGCATGTTAGAGATGAACTGGTTCAGAGAAGCATGAGCTTTCATAGGCAACTGTCTATTTAATCTGATGCTACAAATGGAGAGTGGGAAACAGAAACATCCTTGTTGTCATAAAAGGTCAAATTAATGCCTTCTTTTATAAATAATCCATTTCCTAACCTATCATATCTTGATAGACTTTATCTTTTCCATCTCCCAATGCCAAGGAGAAAACAGAATCTGTACAATTCTGCTCATTGTATGTAGGTTCTCTGTAAGTTAAATTTTCGAACCGTTTCATTTTATAATTCTCAGTCGTCCTAGACTACACTGTCTTCTGTGTTTGTTTGATATCACATTAAATTATTAGATTGAGTGATATTAAAATATATAGATTTCTTCCAAGATTGCTACAGATTATTGTTATTTCTTTTTTTTTTTTTAATCAGGATAAAAATTATCTTTCCTCCATCTATATCTTCGCTGACTAGAACGTTTAGGCATCAGGGAGACTATATTAGATGAAGGAGAGATGTTGAAGTCAGAGGGATCTTCATATGTATACCATTATGAACAGTAATACCTTAAGGCACATGTTGGCTGGATTTGGCAGAGTAGATCTGGCGCACTGAGTCCAGTGGTTTTGCCCATGCCAGTGCCTGCACCCACCCCAGGGCTAAGCACTAAAGAACTGTGTCAGGGATGGTCAACTTTTAGCTGCATCCTTGCCACCAATGCTTCTCCTTCTCATCCCCTAGCTTCCCCATGGCTACAGTTGTGGGTGCCGCAGCTTCAAGCCATTGGGGAGCTGTGCCACAGCCAGGTAGCTGGGAACTGCATCCATACTGCTGCCATTCCTCCCTCCCCCTCCCCATACCCCGCCTCTATCCCTTTGCTTCCTAGTTGCAGTGTAGAAGCATCAGCAGCCTGGACACATCTTACACAGTCCCCAGGGCAGCTTCCCAGTGACTGGAAGCTGAGCCTGTGCCCTAGCTGAAGAGTAGGTGACTGGGAAAAGCTGTGGTGACACAAGTACAGTTCCCAGCTGCTTGACCCCAATGCAGATGCAGGGAAAATTCCCATCCATGTGTCATGGAAGCCACTCAGTCCACCTCAAAAGAGGGTCAGGTTGTTCCATGAAATGGTTGCCAGCTGCTGCTTTAAAGCAGTTCTAAAGGCACTGACAGAAGTGACATTTGTTGTATGATCAGTCCCCTGAAAGTGCTCTACAGCCATGCAGCAACACATGCACACATCTGCAGAGCACTTTAAAAGATAAATTAACCCTTATCTAATGAGGGATCAGATGAAAGGGCTCCAAGGTGGAACACCTCAGGGAACTTCTGTTTCCTAGGGTCATTTTATCAGCGTGATTGGGGCTGAGCTTATGCACTTCATTGATTGGAGCCCACCTGCCTTGTGTACCCTCCCCCACCCCCCCCAGCTTCCTTCCTCTCCAACTCAGGTTGTGCAAACCCCAGCGTGCAGCTCCCTCTCCCTCTCTTCTTCCCCTCCCCTTCCTGCAAACAGCACCAGAACTGGGTGGGGGTTGGGGGGAAGAGGAGAGGGGGCTAAGGTAGAGAGGTTGCAGGTACTTTACTGAATCAGCTCCGAAGTGGAGCTGTGCACCATCCCCACTGAACCAACAGATGAAGATCTGTTGGGTCGGGGAAGGTTTGCTCTAACTCATGGCGCTTTATGAGAAGTACCATGAGTTGGAGCAGGGACCTACATTTTCTTTCAGAGATGTTAAATTCTGATTAGGAAATTGTAAAATCTAGATCTTCATTAATAAGATATTTTTGGTACCTGGTTTCCTATGGAAAGTATAATACAGAGTTCTGTGGGAATCTATGAAAAAGAAACTTAGAGAAAAGTGGTAGTTGTCCATTATGAACCCCTAGGATCAAATTTGACATCATTATACAACTGGGTAATAGAAATAGTGTACATGTCACTTCTAGATGTTACTGCCCTTTTTCTTATCCTGTTTGATTTTTTTTAAGTTATATATTGATTGGCATCAAAAGAGATTATCTTTGCCATAATTCAATTGATTTATAAAAAAAAAATTGTAATGAAAAACTGTAGCTTGGGTAGGCAGAGGAAGAATGGAATTCAAGTCTATGTTATAAGACTACTGACAAGGAGTTCCAAATTGAAAAATATCTTACTGACTTCATGCATAAGTCACATGGGACTCCCAATCTTTGATAAATTATTTGCTTGTAGTGCACTGAGTCAAATCATAAATAGTAGTAGGTACTCTGAACATTTCTAGTATCAGTAACACAATAGCAACATTTTAGAGGCCATGCATATGACAGAGACCTGGACTTGTTCCAAACAAGCTCTGCAACCCTATATGAAAGCTTCTGCCAAGTCCACTCATGCTAATGAAATAAAGTAATTGCAGATGCTGTGGGAAATCAATGTTCTAAGGTGCAGATTTGTGGCTGAGGGTAACATGCTCCAATATCTCTGACATTTCTAGTCTTCCTATCAGGTACTGTGTTTTCCAGTTGGTGGGCAGACATGCAAATGAGACTTAACAGAATCAGAGAAGTTCCAGGCCCATTGCTTCATTGAAAATGCATGACCCACAGCAACGAAGCCAAGACTCAAATCAACCTATTCACAATTCACAAAGCAGCCACAGCTGCTCCATCAGGTTAACTAAACAGAAGCATCACTCAGTGGCCAAACCAGGAGGAGACAGAGTAAGCTTTTCTGAACAAGAGATACATACATTTACCACAGCATGTTACAGTTAATTTGGAAATTTTGAAGAGTGCTATCTGCTGCTAATAATGCCTTGCCATACATATCCTAGCTAGGGATTGACTGATTTTCCTGTTTGCTAACTACCAAAGTATTATTAAGGATTTAACACCTATTTTCTGAGTGACACACAGAAAACAGACTTCATTTGCTGATGTTATTTAAAGGTAAGAAATTTAAATGAGGAAAAGAAATTGGAAACCACAATCAAATAAAAGAAATCAGTTTAATATAGGGGGAAAATTTGTATTGTCCTTGCAAGCTCAAAAGGATATTGGCTTCCAAAATGAATATGTAATGGATATTAAACTAATGATTAATATTGATCTTTGCCTAAAAGGATAACCAGAAATTATGATACAGATAAACTGAAAAAATAATTAACAGCTTATTTTCCATAACAACCACAGCTTATAACCAAGATCAGTATAAAATAGTCCTTAAAAAATTAACAATATTGTCTGCACTTGTACAGTTGGGCACTAGTCTATAATGAAAATTTGACAGACAGGAAATATACAGGCTGAACTAGCATTAATGTTTAAGTCAGACTGTGCAAGTGGCTTTTTTTATACCATAAGACTTAAGAGCTGAGAGACTCCATGCAAATAGTTATCTTCCAGACAGATATTAGAGACAGCATCCTTATAACTTCTACACAGTGGGAATCAAATCCTTAAGTAATAGGCATTTGTAGTAAAACATGGCCTGCACTATTTTATTAATTCTAATGGAGAAAAAAAATTGCCCTAAATGAGCTAAAGACATGAAAAACAGTCAAATGATCAGATTGTGGGCCAATGTTAATTTTTAACCTACATAAAAATATTATTTTGCTACAGCAAGGATTAAATCATTGTAGCAACATCACTGCAAGACTCACCATCTAAAAATGTTGCAACAAGAGATATCTCATAAGCAAATAGTTTCAACCTAACTACCATATTTAGCTGAATACAAGATAAGGCTTTTCCCTGCAAGCACAATGGGGAAAAAAGCCCCCTGTCTTACATTCACAAACAAGGAAACCTCATTAAATACATTGCTTATCATTAAACTTCAGCCAAAAATAACATGTGCTCAGTAATGGAAATGAACTATGAAGCTGATTAAAGGAAGCCAACACCAAGCATAACTATAAAATACATAGCCCACTCTGGGCAAACATACTGATGGGAACCTTTTTGTGTGTGTGTGTATGTGTCTCTCTCTCAAAAAAATGGGTGGTTGCTCTCTCCACAGGGAACTGTCACTAGGCCTGGAAGTATTGCAATACCAGGCTGGGAATGGGAAGGCCAGAGCCATCCCTGACACCCCTTGGTGCCAAAAATGTGCTACATTTGATCTTAGCCAAAAAGGCTGAGATGCTAATGGAAATCTACCACAAAGATAGCTAAGTGCAGCCCATCTGAATAAGATATACAGTAGTGCCCAGTTTCAGTCATGAATACATGGATTCTTTGTCAGGAGTACACACACTGAACAGTGTTGAACTGTGGGGTCACCATCGCTTGAAATCCTGTTGACTCTGGTGGGGCCTGGTCCAATGAAACTATAAAGTAGATTATGAGCTGTTTGACTTTGGATTAATATTATGTATAATTTGATGCACGCTACTATACATATGTATGTGCCAAAGTACTACTCAAAAGTGTATTTATAGAGTGCCTGTGCTAAAACTTACAACAGTTTAAAAAAAAGGTAACATACATAAATTCTGGATTAACTAAATCTATGGATACTATATGTAAATTACTTCAGCTATGTTTGATTTCAAGTTCAGTATTTTCAGATTTGCTCCTGGCTTCTATGTCCTCAGGGAAAGCAGGGTCTAACAGCAAGGAGGGTGGGAAGTGGCTGCAGGGGAAAGAAGCTGAAGGGAGGCAGCAGGTAAAGAGCCTACTTGATCCCCCAGTTTTAGTTTTCCTGCTGTAGCATTAGGAGGATTTGGTCCCTGCTGTGTAGAATTTATAAGGATCCTGTCTCTAATATCTGTCTAGAAGATAATTATTTGGAAGGGGGACAAAATCAAGACAAACCTCCAATAATTAGATTCTATACTTGGAAAATTATAACAAATTTATAAATTGTCCATATATAAAATCTATTTTGGGGGTGGTTGTCTTTTAATCAGAGTCATCTTAAGGAATTATGGGCTTGATGAATGGATTTTAAAGTGTATAGAAAACTGACTGGAGCATCGGGCTCAGAGAGTAGTAATCAATGGCTTGATGTCTACTTGGCAGCCAGTACCAAGTGGAGTGCCCCAAGGGTTGATCCTGGGACCAGTTTTGTTCAATATCTTCATGAATGACCTGGAAGATGGCACAGAATCATAGAAAGTTAGATTTGGAAGGGACTCAGGAGATCAGCTAATCCAGTCCCCTGCTCGAAGCAGGATAATCCCCAACTAGACCATCACAGTCAAAGCTTTGTCTAGGCAGATTTTGAAAATCCCCCAACGATGGTTAGAGTGCACCCTCAGGAAGTTGGCAGATTACACCAAACTGGGGGGAGTAGTAGATACACTGGATGCTAGGGCTAGGATTCATAGCGACCTAGACAAACTGGAGGACTGGATCAAAAGAAATCTCAGTAAGGACAAGTGCAAAGTCCTGCATTTAGGATGGAATAATCCCATGCACCGGTACAGGCTGGGAGCTGCCAGGCTGGCAGTAGCTCTGCAGAAAAGGACCTGGGGGTTACAGTGGATAATAAACTGAATATGAGCCACCAGTGTGCACCTGTTGCCAAGAAGGGTAACGGCATACTGGGCTGCATTGGTAGGAGTATTGCCAGTATGTCAAGGGAAGTAATTATTCTACTCTATTTGGCACTGGTGAGGCCGCATCTGGAGTACTGTGCCCAGTTTCAGTTCACCTACTACAGAAAGGATGTGGACAAATTGGAGAGAGTCCAGCAGAGGGCAATGGAAATGGTGAGGGGGCTGGGGCACATAGCTTCTCAGGAGAGTCTTTGAGAACTGGGCTTATTTAGTCTACAGAAGGGAAGACAGATGGGATTTAATAGCAGCCTTTAACTACCTGGAGGGGGGTTTGAAAGAAGATGGAGTTAAACTGTTCTCAAGGGTGGCAGATGACAGAATAAGGAGCAATGATCTCAAGTTGCAGCATGGGAAATTTAGATTAGACATTAGGAAGAATTTTCTCACTAGGTAGGTAGTAAAATACTGGAACAGGTACCCAGAGAGGTGGTGGAAGCTCCATCTTTGGAGGTTTTTGAGACCTAGCTAAACAAAGGCTTGGCTGGGATGATCTAGTTGGGGATGGTCCTGCTTTCAGCAGGTGGTTCAACTAAATGACCTCCTGAGATCCCTTCCAACCCTAATTTTCTATGATTCTATGATCTTATATTTGAGTAAATAGAGTAGCTCCAGTGAAGTGTGTGGAAATGTCATTCTTCTTCCTCTACTATTGTTTTGGACCACAATGAAAACTCCTTCAGAATGTTATTTAAGGTAACCATTTCCTTTTAAAAATTGTGACTGATACAAATAGATCTGGATATTTTTATTACAATGTTCATACCGGGGCAATATGAACTCTGGTGCACAATAAGATTTTTTTTTTTTAATCCTGAAAAGTAAACTTAGCTCCAGTCATGTTTAGCTAGATAAATGTGGCCTAGATTCTGATGTATTATGTCCTGTTTGCTACATATTCCCAGTGGAGTGTTTTCCTCTATGTGCAGTGGAAAATGACAAAACAAATGGGTCTAAGCATCTGTCCTAACCCTCCAGCAAAAGTCAAGAAAGGAAAAGAAAAGTCAGAGGCAAGTATGCTTCACTAGATCAATCCTCAACTGACATAGGGGCCATTAGGGATCCAACATTCATCCAATATATTAAGAGATTTTCCACTGGTCTCTCCACAGGGGAATGCAGCTGGTTTAGAATGGTTTGACAAAAGGTTTAGTCATAAAATGCCAATTTTTCAAATATACATGCAAATCCATTCTTTTCCTGGTAGTTTCAATGAAAATTTTAAAGATGCTCTCTCAAATCCAGGGTGGTTTTGAAAGACAGAATAATGATATATGTTCATACATTGAGATTTTTCTCACCTACAGAAGTGGACTTTTTTTGCTATTGAGTACCTTCTTTCTGTTTTCATAATTTACAAAATATTATTTTCTTTCCTCTTTCTACAGGATTCCACCAGTCCCATTCATCCTCTTGAATATCCTACAGTTTTAGTCAGATCTCTTTATCTGGTTCTTGTTAGAGCAAGTAAAACTCAGGTGGAACTTCCTGATATGGGATATTCACTAAATTCAAATATATTTCATGTTTAGTCCCAAAATGTAGAAAGATCTTTTGCTTGTCAAGTATTATGGCTGCTAATGATAATTAAACCACCCCGCATCTGTCTTCCTCTCTTTACTTGCTCTTTCTCTCATGGGCCCCTTGCCTGTAATCCTGCCCTACTGCACTAAATTTACCTCCCTATACTCCTCCATTTTTACAAATGTTTGCTGCTTTGCATATTAGAACTGCCCCATCTGATCCAGTATCAGATCAACCATTACCTCACTTTCCCATAATTTACTGCTTCAGTTTACTCTCATGAATCAAGTAGTCAGAAGGGGGACAGATGCTTAATTTAGTCCCAGAGCCAAAATAATAAGTGTTTAACCCAAATTAGGTCAAGTTAAACTCCAGATTAAATAAAAGTTCTATTTTTTCCACCTAATGTTTTTTTTTTTCTGTCTTTTTCGCCTTTTCTCTTCCCTGTGGACCTAAAACACTTTTATTCTAAAGCAATAGCTATCATTATTTAAGACTTTTCTCACCACTTCTATATGGCAACATAGAGAAACTCAGGTCCTATCCTTAGATCACATATGGTCATCTACCCTGAAAACTCCAAGCCCCTTTTCTTCTCTGCTCCCTAAACAAGCCCACTAGTACTGAGGTGAATAATACAACTTAATACTATTGGGATTAGGACTGGAAAACAAATATTTGAGCATCAATAAAATAACGGGAAAGTCAGGTTTTAGTTTCTCAAAAGACAAACACCTACAGCAGCATCATGGTAATATTGGGTCATTACTGTCTGATGAATCATCAACCCCACTCTCTACAATGCATATGTTCTTCCAAGAGATATCCCCCTACAATTCTGCTTAACTTATTCAAGGCACAAATGATACTAGATGGGACCAACACTGCTGAGCGCAGTGTAGATCCTAAACACAGGGAACTGTATACGTAAAGTGTTGGAAAAGGTGTACGAGCACCCAACCCTGCAGAGGTTCATGAAAGATACATAGCATTGGTAGGATGCAGGGCATGGTGCCAGTTTCTGATCCAAGGAGTAAAGGATTCATGGAGGATGCTTGACCAGTTTCAAAACTTGGAGACATTTGCATGGACAGGCACCAGGCAAGGAAGTACACAGATGCAGTAGCTGCCCTAAAAATACCGTTTCCTTGACCATAACAGGGGTCTTATCACACTACCAGACTTCTTATTGTGCAACAGTTCAGAGAGCTGTCATCAATTAGGATTCAGGTGATGGCCTTAAAGATGACACTTAGAAAGACCCTGGCATCTCTGAAAAAAAAAGGACATGGAACTTCTTGTAGCGACTTGTTTGTTCCTGATGTTAGATATGACAAAGGATAGCTGTGATATTGTAAAAGATTATCAGAAGTGAGAGTGAATGCAGAAGAGTATTAGAATACAGGTGATTTTTTTGAATGGCCTTTCTGAATTTGAGTATTTAAAAAAAAGTTTGAAAACATTTAGCAGTTTCTGAAATGCAAATTAATTCTGACACGCAGATTCATTAGATATATGTTTTTGATGTTTAATTGGTTTGTCCATGTATAACATTTACATGTGGTCACAAAAGGAAGTGGGAAAAAGAAGATTTTAGTGAAAGCTAGGTATGAAAACATGTCACAGAAGAATAGATTCTGCAATTGACTACACTGACATCTGCAAGTCAAACGAGCTGAAATACAGTAGAGAACATTCTATTCTTCATATGGCATATTCATGAGTTTATTCAGATAAATCTATCGTCTTGGTATTTACAACAGACAGAACTCCACAGAGCTCAAGTATTTGGGCTCTAGAGATGAAATGGAGATAGGTGAAACTCAGCTCATAACCTTAAAATATGAAGCAAGTCTGTTGTGTCTCCTTCCCAGCTTCTTCTATTTGACTGTTACTCTGGCTGAAAAAAAGGCTGTAGCTTCAACATTTTGATTTTTATTAAACAGGCTTATCTTTAATTAGTTCATTTCAAACTTTAAAGTGGAATAACTTCCTGCTCTCTCCCCACAACTTTGTTTAGCTTTCTAAACTACATACTCAAATAGCCATATTGCTTCATACAAAACCATTAAGCTACTTCAGCCAAATACATATAAAGTCAAATAGTTCCTTTTTAATAGAAGTTCTTTAGCAAGCTATTTCTTATTCAATGTTATTAGAAATAAGTGAACCCCAGAATGTAAAGTTTTGCAAGAAACATTTTTATTATATTTTCAATTATGGTCCTTAACTGCATGTGTTTTGTATATGCTAAGTTACATTTTATAACTTCTAAAATTAGTTAACATTGCTAAACATTATTGGACTAGGTAATTCAGAAGATGTTTTAGTCCACACAAGAAAGGAGCTGAAATAAAACTCATCTGAACACCCCCATACTTGATTTTCAGTTCAGACGTAGCTTAGGCTACATAGATGCACAGGACTAGTTGGTCTGGACTTCCAGCTTTGGTTTCTTTTAACTGATGTCTGTTTCATGAACAAGGTGGAGCAAGTGGAATTTAAATTTCAGTGAAGCTGAATGCAACTCTAAGAGAGAAGGTTTGAAGAGAAAGAGATTTACACTTGTGCTTAACCCTCTGTAACCATATGACTTTACATTCACTCTGCACTCTGGGCACATAGAAAATTTCTTTGCACAGAGTTTACATTAGGAAGCAGACTTTTTACATAGTGGGGCTGATATTAGTCAATAAGACAAATCTTGTGGGTCTTGGTAAGGGCTCTAGGCAGTAAATATGGCAACTGTTGCTGTTAACATTCCATAGGGAAGCATAGAAATTATTGCCTTTGTCAGTTATAGTATTTATTTAACAAAAGCAGCAAGTTTACACAGTAACTGTACAATTTTTTATGAGTGGTTTTAGCAATGCCTCCATTTGGCATCAGCTGTTTTCCCCCTTCTATCTTCAAAAGAACTATTAATGCCAGCAATTTTAAAAATGGAAGAACATGCTCTTACTTCACACTGCGCTCATATCTACTGTCACATAAAAGATTTGTCTATGCAAACCAAGGAAAAATAGATCCTGAAGTATCCACTTATTAAACCATTTAATATTATGGTTGCATTGTGTAATACATTTGTTTTATTATATTCAACGTTACAACTATAGTGTGATATAGATGAAATATTTTGCTAAGCACTGGGGAATCAATTTTTAACATATATAAAACTATGAAATAATTACATCTTCTGTGACGCTGTTTAAGATGTATTCAACACATTCAAGGGTTTGTTTGTTTTTTAAGTGGATACAATAAAACTCCTCTCATAGAGTACAATTCTGTGAAACTAAGGAAAGATATTGACAATTATAATTAATGTGTATTAGCCATTTGCGGACCAGGACTCTACTGTGTTAGGCTCTGTACAAACAAAGCAAAAAGACAGCACCTGCCCTAAATTGCCGAATAATTGCAGTATTTCTAATGCAGTTCAGTAACAATGCATTTTGTTATTCTCTTAATTACAATAAATCATGCACTGACTTTGACTGAAGAAACAAGGAGTGCTTAATTGCATCTCAGTTCACTAATACAGCTCAGTCTGAATTTTCCTTAGACTGTCATATTTTTATCTATGAACTCACGGGAAACTGTAGATGTCATTTTTCAGGGAAAGGTCAAATCAAAGAGCTTAACTACTTTATGTACTAGGAGCTCATTACTGTCATAGAGGAGAACAGTGTAATTGTACTTTTTTTCTAGCTGATCTATGAAACAAACAAACAAAAAAGCCACACTCCACTGAAAGTATTCAAAGGCATGTGCCTAAAAATATGCCAGGGGCTACTTATTTACAAGAAGCAAAATCCCAGCTGGTGTTAATTTGTAGGGCTTTAGTGTCAAGATGATTATGTCAATATATATCACCTGATATTTTGACAAACATTTAAGAAAATTCTACTGAAACAGTCAAAATTTCTGCCACTGCTGTGAAGGAATTAGAATTCTGCAAGTCCAACTAAAAAAAAGAAAGACCGAAAAATAGTTTACTATCAATTATGCACTTTTAGCAGCCTTATGTCTTTCCCCTCCAAGATTTAAAATTGATTCTCAGCTATGTCTTATCGAAAGGCTGTAAGTGAAGCACATTTCATTTTCATCTACTAAACCTCACATTCCTCTGACTCGCTCACCAACTGAACAGGATGTCCAATGCATTCTCATATACTCTTGAAGTTTTGCCCTGCCCAAAGTCAACACCAGTACCCTAAGGGCAAGCCTTCCACTATCTATAAAATAGAAAATAGATTTGATGCTTGATATTGCATATTCATCATTTCATAGTGTTGATCATTACTACTGTTCCTAGGAACTTCTTTTCACTGGCCGTGCCTGCACGAGACGTTTACTGCAGAGTAGACTACCTCTGCCATAAACACTGCATGTCTGTCAGGGTGGGGTAAACTCATTAACTCTGCCACAGGATAGTACTTGTAAATAAAAGTACTATCCTGCAACGGAGTTTTTTTACAATGCAGCAGCACAAGTGCAGATGCTGATGGGGCTGACTGGGGCATGAGGGTGCTTCAGTGCAGGGGCTGCCTGCTGTGTAGCCCTGCAATGGAGCGTTCTTGTGCCCAGCCAGCTGTTCGGCAGCACACTGGTCTAGGGGGGAGAAGATCCAGGCTGGCAGGCTGACTCCTGGGGCCCCCTGCTAGTCAGGGCTGCTCTGACCCAGCTCAACATGCTGCCATCCTGGGTGCACATTCAAACGGAGTGCCTGGGAACAATAAACTCCAGACCAATAAGCTCTGGAGTTTATTCCTTAGCATTAAAATTACACATGTACGGCACATCCAGATGAACATGGTCATGCAAAATGTGGCGCACAGAAAGCAGAACAGTAAGAACTGGACTGTTCAGAGCCACAAAGCAGCAAGTGGTACAGCTGCAGCTGGACTTACGTCCTGGTGCTGGGACACAGCTGCAGCCAGAAGGGAGCTAGTGTCTGCAGTGCCACGTACCGCAGTCAGGTGTTTTCCATGTTGCAAGGGTGTGCTGCCGTTATGTGTACTGCTCCACTTTTTTCCCCCCATGCTTTTTTGAGCCCTTCAAAAAAACCCAAGGAAAAAAAGGTGGAGCAGCCCACGCATGAGCAGTGCTCACCATTGAAAAGCAGAGCCAGGCTTCCCAAAGCCACACTGTGGCTGTTAGCCAGATTCTGCCCAGCAGGATTGCTGCTGTTACAGTCCCAGGAGGCCCCCAGGACCTGAGGTAAGGCTGCTGGGGCCAACCCAGCACTGGCCCCAGCACCCCTACTATGTCCAGGGTAACTTTTCTGGGTGCGACTGTAGTTGCACTCACTGGGTACATCTACACATGCAGGCTCATGTGCTTGTAGCAGGTCACATAGCAGCAGCAAAAATTTGTTCTGGAGATTTGTGCCTCAGCACATATGCCTGAACATGCACTTTAGTGTGGGGCAAATTGTGACACTTGGAACAAACTAAACAGGCCCAGCTCCTACTGGATCTTAAGCCAGGAAGAGCTAGAGGGTGGCGCCAGCACCTGTGCTGGGCCCAGCAGTAAAAAAATCTGTCCTGGTTAGTAGCTCAGGGTGACTTGCCCTCAGGAGCTTCTGAGTCCTGGCTAGTTGGTGTCTGGGGATACTAGCCTCTTGTGCCAGCTGAACTGCTGAAGCAGCTCTGACCTAGAGTGGCCCCTGCACCCTCTACCCACTTGGCTCCGGTGCAGGCTCTGCAGCAGAACTTCCTGCACCTTTGTGCCACCTGCTAGTGGGCCATAGCTGCACAGTTGGCCTTCAGGCAGCACTGTTGGTCTTCTGATGTCCCCACTCTGCCATCTGGGCAGCTATTGCCCAGCAGATGTGATCCTTGTGGTGGCCCAATTCAAACTGTCAAAGCATGCCCTATTAGCCTCAAATGGCTAGGGGGTCAGCCACCTCATTTGCCCTTCAGCTTGGTCCCCAGTGCTGGCCGTGGGCAGACTCCTCTCCCTGGGTCCAGTCACTTGCCTTACCAGGATTCCCCGGTGTTCCCTGTTTAACTGCAAATTCTCTGGTTTAAAAATAAAAAAAACAAATTATCTTATCTTATTAAAATACTCAAAATCCATGTTCTTCCATGACTAAAATGAAACACCACTATATAGACAGAAATCAGATCAGCAATGTTTTATTGATATATTTACAAGTTAAAAGCAATTTGAAAGCCTACCAGTCCCTCTAGCATCATAATAAAATGGATTCAAAATATCTATATACTTTGGCATTTGCTTTTGGTTTTTTTATCATAGAAAAATCCAAGCAGTCCCTGCCTGCTTCATTCACCAGGATGTGGGGCACTGAGCAGCACTGATATGCCAGTGCCCTGCCCCTGCCCCTGCTCCTCACTCCCAACCCAGAGCTCCCACAGGATCCCTCACTCCTAACCTGCAGACCCTGCCTGCTCCCAGTAGCTCCCTCCTGGCCACAGCTCCTTCCCAGCACCAGGACATGAGTCCAGCTGCAGCTGTACCACCTGCTGCTTTGTGGCTCTGAGCAGTGCCAACCCTTATTGTTCTGTTCCCTATGCCCAGGCCCCAGTGATCCCCATGACATTCCTGGGGAACCCCTGATTGGGGCTCAGGGACTGGGCTGGGTAAGCCCCTTCCCTTCCAAGCTGGCCTCCCCCTGCACAGGGTGCTCTAGGGAGACAGTGATACTCTAAGATCAGTTCTCATGGCCTCTCCTACCTGGAGCTCTTCCCCACCCCGAACCCCCATCTCTCTCTCGCACACACCCCTGCTGCCACATCCACCCCTCCCCCCAGCCCATCACAGCCATGACAAGCCAGGGCCCCATGCCCCAGCACTGGTGTGGGTGTGGGGCTGGGCTGCAATTTGACAGTTGCCCCTGCAGCTGCGACTCCCACCAGCAGGTCCTGTCCCATCTGGCAGCTAGCCACACTGGGTGTGAGATGTGTGGGGGGATGTGGGGCTTGGCAAGCAGCAGCAGCAGCCATAGGGTTGCAGGGCCATTTCAGACCAGTGGCTGCACATGGCGCTGGCCTGGCCTCACCCAGCCCACATGCCCTTGGACAGAACCAGGCCAGCTCCTGCTGTCAACCACAGCTCTCATCACTGCACACAGAAGCATCACACCCCTGGGCCTGGCTGGGTCCTGCCCCCATGTGCCATGTACACCACTGGGCCAGGCTGGCTCCATGCAGGCAGAACCCAGCCCAAAGGCATGCAGCCCCTGGTTCTGTCACTGGAAGCCTCAGGTGACAGCAGGAGCTCGCCTAGTTTTGGATGAGGGCATACAGGCTGGGCCGGGCTGGTGCCATGTGCAGCTGCCAGTCTGAGGCTGTGCCATGTCACTGAGGGTCTCTACCAAGAGTGGGTATGAGCGGCCTGATGTCCACTGCTGCTGCTTTGTGGGGGTGGGCAGGGGGCCCAACCCTCTGGAGCACTTCCTCCACTCTCACATGATCCCCCCAACAGTCCTCCCCCTGCCCCCGCGTTATGTTCCTACTTACCTGGGACAGCACCCGAGTCCAAAAGTGCTGCAGCTTTGCCCCGCTCCTATTTGCTTCAGCACGCTGACACAGTGTGCTGGAATAGCAGTTGAAGGAGGCAGGCTTAGAGACACTCTGGCCAGGTGCCAGATCACCTCTTTGGAGGACCCAACCTCTGGTTGACTCAGGGAACACTCCAGGAGCATGCCTTGCACTGCTTTTTCCCAGCACATTTTTTTGGGGTTTTTTGATGGCAAGGTTTCCTGGTATCAAAATTAGAGTCCACACTGCAAATATGCAGTGAAGGGAACATTTTTTTCATTCTCAGCATGCCTTTTGTTGCATCTCAAATTGCTTTGAGATGCCGCAACAGACACATGCTCACTTATGTGGACACAGCCACTAGATGCATCTACATGTGTACTTTACTGCAGAGAAGACTAATTAGCTCTGCAGTAAAGTGTCACCATCTATATGTGTTCCAGTATCAGGGTGCAGTAAACTAATTAACTCTGCCATAGGATAGCACTGTTGGGGACTGTACTATCTTATGGTGGAGTACTTCACTGTGCCAAAACACACATGTAGACAGTGATCGGGGGTGTAAATTGTGCCCAGTAAACCCAGCCAGCTGGGGGCCTGCTCTGCCCTAGCTCAAATTGCTGCTGTCCTTAGTGCACATGTAGATGTTGCCCCCAGGAACTGCTCTGGAATCTATTGTGTTACATCAACTGTACGTGTAGATGCACCCACTGATAATTAAGGATAAAATTCATAGTGCCATCTTCTGGTCCCCATCCCCTCCCCCCATGTTGTGTTAGAACTATTTTATCCTACAAACAACAAACAACTTAATATCACATTTTAGACACCATTGCAAATATTTTCTTAGATATATAAGATATGTAATATGTATATAAGGACAATATACTAGTATAAATAACCAGCTGCATGGTTACTGTGATACTCAAGCTAGGTACAGATGTTTGGGGAGGTTAGATTGCATTAAAATAGCCACTCAGTCTAACCTAGTTCACCTAGGTGTGGACCTTACATTTAGATTGACCTAACTAGGGAGCTTAAGTATGAACTGTCAGAAATTCAGGAAGGTTAGATTGGTCTAAAAAATGGCTGACCCAATCTAAATTAATTGTACTACAGAGGTAGTCTAACTTAGATCAGGTTCAGTGACACCATCTAACTGAATTTCTCTACAGTTCCCAGTGCAGCTCTGAGGCTGTGACAGACCAGCCACTGGCCTCTGCTCTGGGGCTGCAATTTTCCTACCCACCTTCATGGCACCAGACTATATTTAGCCCTCCAGTCCCTCACTCCTCTAGATGAACAACCTCCTGATGGACCAGCCACCCCTCACTCCCTAGCCCACAAAACCCACCATCCTACAATTTTATTTCAGTGCCAGTTTTGCCAGCATTTGCTGGTGCCAGGAGTCGATCAATTTGGGTGGCATGGGCAGGAAAGATGCGGGGGGGGTTGTTTGTGGGTGAGGTGGTGGGGAGCTAAAAACAGCTCCTGGTAGTGAGAGGTTGAAGAGAGTTTCCCATCCCCCCCAGACCCAAATAGCACTCCCAATCCCTCCAAGTCCCCTGTGGACTCTGTTTGCCACCTCAATCCCACCAAGCCCTCTGTGGATTCCGCTACCCCTGCCAGTCTCCCAAATCTCCCCTGCAGATGCTACTTCCCCCCGATCCTTCCAAGCCCCTCACCCTCCACTGGCCCCTTATCATGACTTATCTTAGATCAGGTGGCCCTCAATCTAAGCTCCCCTTTTTAACCTTTTTAACTCAGTCTTACCTCCCCTTAACCTCCCTGAATGTCTGTATGTATGCTCATGGTTTTGTTTCTATCCTGTGATTGTAGACACTTTTAAAAGAATATTCTCTAATATTACTAATTACATCTTTATATAATTTTGAAAAATAATTACTCTTGCATTGAACTTTAATTAAATTAAATGGCCTATTAAAGTTTTGAGTAGTAGATAAAATAACAAGCATAGAGGGCTAGCTGTAAATTAGCACACTTATAATATCTATAAAGTCAAACACAATATATATTAAGGATCAGCTCAATGTCAAGCAAAATTTACAGTATTATTACTGCTTAGTGTAAATATATAAGTGTAATTACAAATTACTATTGTGCTTTTGAATCTATTGCGTGAACTTTATATGTGAAGCTATAAGTATTAAATGCAGATGAACACCAAGCTGGGGAGCATAGATACGCTGGAGGGTAGAATCCTAACGTTAGGATTCAAAGTGCTCTAGACATATTGGAGGATTGGGTCAAAAGGAATCTCATGAGGTTCAACAAGGACAAGTGAAAAACCCTGCACTTAGGACAGAATAATCCCATGCACCAATACAGGCTGGGTGCAGATTGCCTGGGCAGCAGCTCTGCCAAAAAGGACCTGGGGGTTACAGTGAACAATAAACTGAGCATGAGCCACCAGTGTTTCCAGACAAGCCTGCATGTGCCTCTTGCAGCATGTCAAAGAAGTTTGAGACACCACAAGAGGCACGCTGGGAACAAAAAGAAATGTTCTCTGCACTGCAGATTTGCAGCATGGGCTCAAAAATTCGATACCTGGAAATCCAGGTATAAAATATAATTAAAAAAAAGCCCACAGAATAGAAGCAGGGCAAGGCATGGTCCAGGAACATGCCTTGAAGCAACCAGGAAGCCAGTAGGTAGAGAGTGCAGGGAACTCTAGGTTAGGGCTGCTTTAACAGTTCAGCTGGCACAAGGGGCTAGTGTCCCCAGATACCATTTGGCCAGGCCCCAGAAGCTCCCAAGAGCAAGTAGCTCTGAGATACTTTCGAGGGCAGCTTTTTATACCACTGGGGCCAGCAGAGGACAGGTTTTTATACTGCTGGAGCCAGCACAGGTGCTGGCCCCAGGCTCTAGCTCCCCCTGGCTGCAGATCCGGGAGGAGCTGGGCAGGGTCATTTTGCCCCAAGTGGCAAATCTTGCCCCACACCAAAGTGCATGTCCGGGCACGTGCACTGATGTAAAAATCCCTGGCAAAAATTTGTGCCACTCCTATTTGAGCTGATGCAACTGTACATGCCTGCATGTGTGGACATGCCCAAGAAAGCTAACAGCATATGAGGCTGCATTTGTAGGAGTATTGCCACCAGGCAAGGGAAGTGATTATCCTCCTCTGTTCAGTACTGGTGAGGCCACATCTGGAGTGCTGTGTTCAGTTTTGGTCCCCCACTACAAAAAGAATGTAGAGAAATTGGAGAAAGTCCAGCGCAGGCCAACAAAAATGGTCCAGGGGATGGGGCACATGATTTATGAGGAGAGTTCTGTTGGAATTGGGCTTGTTTAATCTACAGAATAGATGACTGAGGAGATTTAGTAATAACCTTCAACTACCTGAAGTGGAGTTCAAAAGAGGATGGAGCTAGACTGTTCTCAGTGGTGGCACTTGACAGTGGTGGCACTTGACTTGAGCAACAGTCTCAAGTTGCAGCAAGGGAAGCTTAGGTTAGATATTAGGAAGAATTTTCTCACTAGGAGGGTAGTAAAACACTGGAACATGTTATCCAGAAAGGTTGTGGACTCTCCAGGTTTTTAAGACCCGGCTAGAAAAAGCCTTGGCTGGAATGATCTAGTTGTGGATGTCCGGCTTTGAGCAGGGGTTTGGATTAGATAACCTCTGGAGGTCCCTTCAAACCCTTATTTTCTATGATCCTATGATTGTGCCCAGATCTTAAACTATGCTACTGGAATCCAAGAATAATACAAAATGATACTAAAGTTGACTTGAGTCTGACTTTTCTGAACATGCCTCTGTCAAGTATTTCATTATCTGAAGGAAACAGTTGATGCCACCTGTTCTCTATGATGGCCAAAAGGAAACTTGAACAGCTATGATACAGGCAATTATGGAAACATGGGAAGACATCCTATCGATAGAAAAATTGTCCGGTCTAATATTGTTTAATAGCAAAATAGTTGAATATTTGAGGTTCCAGTTCCAAGAAGCTGAGGGATTATTAACAAAGAAATATATCAAGAGCATTGTGGTGGAAACACAGCTTGCCAAAATTTTGACCATGCTGATCCTAGAAATTATGCAAAACAATGAGTAATGACCAACAATAGAACAAAGGTTGTATTCCTAGCAGAAGATTTTCAATGTGAAGATGCTGCAAAACCTCCAGTGTTTCCTAAAGACAATAATAAAACTAAATTTTGTAGGGAAGTATGAAAATGCTTCTTTTAAAATACTAGATCTGTAGCTATCATAATAACCTGTGGCATCCATCATGAGAAGAGTCTCTGGGTTGTGGGAGACCTTGGAGAGTCTGATTTCAAAGTTATGCTACAAGTGGGGGGAAAGGAAGATTTTTCTTAAGCTATAGCAACATTTCTACTGGAAGAAATGCTTTCATTAACTACTGGAAAACTTCAACCTGAAGATGCTTAAATGTAAATAGAAGGTGGAGTTTTAGGGTCTCATTGATAGAAAAACCAGAGAAAGGTTTGATTGAATTATTCATGTCCTGGGAACTTCAATATTCATAGAGTGAAGATTGTAGGGACACCAGTAGATGCATGATTTATAGTTCCAAATTCAAGCCAAGATCCTACTACTGTACCTTAAAAATACAAGATGATAAGTATAACCTTTATTCCCTAATTAACACAGTGAAAAATCAGGAAGGACTTATTGTGAGTTAGCTGTGTATTTGTCTTAAATGTGCATTTAAGAAAATAGGTAATGTATGCTACCTTTATACTATTTAATTACTTAATATCATACTTTTAATATCTTTCTCCTCTGCTGCCTATTACTTAAATTATAATTTAACCAAGTCATTTATTCTTACTCAAAACATTTATTTTTAAACATGTTCATGTAAAGCCATACCTAATTTTATCCTTTAGTTAGACTATTTTGTGAGGAAAATAATTATTATACAATAATTTTACATCAATCAGTACATGTGCATTGCTATAAAACCATTTTATTTTTCTTATAAGTGCTTTTTCTCTTCAGACCAAGAGTTAGACTGCCCAGAGAATCCCCTCTTTTGAACACAAATTTACATGGGGATATTTTTGCTGTATCAATAATTTCTACAATAAACAGATGGAATTGAGGCAGGCAAAATGTACAAATATTTAGAGTGAATATAAAAATATTCAGTCCTTTTCCAAGAACTATAATAAATTGATGCACCAGAACTGAGATTATTGATATATCTATGAAATGTTTGTAACATTCTGAATACCAGCATCGTAAATGAAATGAGAATTTCCTTGTAGAATTTCAATCCCTGCACAATGAAAAAAAACTCTCCCTTCATCTTCTGTCCTCCTTTTTATTTTCTGTTCTTTTTCTTTATTCTTGTCTCATCTATCAATTTCTATTGTTTTCCTTTTTATCCTATTTTCCCTGCTCCTATAATCATATTTCCTTTTTAGAAGACTTCCTAAATGAATTGCATTGCCACTGCCAGACCACCTTTTTAAAAAGGAAAAGCAGAGCTAGATGCCCAGTCTCCAATGAAAGTCTGGCTGATAATAGCGTGGTACCTTGGGCACTCTGAGAAAGTCAGACATGCAGATTTGATAACCCACCTGTTGAGGTGAGCTGAAAGTCCATGTCTCAAGCTTCCTACTAGAGTATTTTAACTATCAAATTATTTTACAAAAAGATCAGTGTCACCAGAAAGGAGAGAGAGGCTGCAATTAGACTTAGACAGACTACAGAAGTGGGTAGATAGTAATAGGATGGGCTTCAATGTAGATAAATGCAGGGTGCTGCACCTGGGGAGAAAGAATCCACAGCACACATACAAGCTGGGGAGCTTCCCCCTTGAGAGCACAGAGGCGGAAAGGGATCTTGGAGTCACTATTGACTCCAAGATGAACATGATACCAGCCCCCAGCCAGCAAAGCCCCCCACACCTTGTCGTGCATCCAAAGATGCATCTCAAGCCGGTCCAGAGAGGTGATACTCCCCCTCTATGCAATATTGGTCTGGCCTCAACTGGATTACTGCATCCAGTTCTGGGCACCGCACTTTAACAAGGATGTGGCCTGCCTTGAAAAGGTTAAGAGAAGGGCCATCCACTTAGTTGGAGGGCAACAGGGCAGGCCCTGTAAGGAGAGGCTGAGGGACCTGAACCTCTTCAGCCTCAGCAAGCAGAGGCTGAGGGGGGATTTGGTGGCTGCCTACAAACTCGTTAGGGGAGATCAGCAGCAAATAGGCAGGGTCCTATTCCCCCTGCCCCCCACCCCCCGGCACCACCTGGGGTGACGAGGAACAATGGCCAGAAGCTGCTGGCAAATAAGTTCAGGTTAGAGATTAGGAGGCACTATTTCACTGTCAGGGTAGCTAGGATCTGGAACCAACCTCCTAGGGAAGTGGTCCTCACTCCTACCTTGGGTAAATTCAAAAAGAGGTTGGATGAACACCTGTCTGGGGTCATGTGATCCCAGCATGTGCCCCAACCAGTGGCAGGGGGTTAGACTAGATGATGTATTCCGGTCCCTTCCGACCCCTAACTACTATGAAACTATGAAACCAACTTCACAATGCTCTTACTCTAAGAATGATTAGAAGCTCAGAATAAAGTGAACTAAGATGCTTGATTCAGTGTTATATAATTAGCACCTAAGATCCAGAGTACAGGAGGACCATTTTGCTTTTTCTGTTTGTTTGTTTGTTGTTTTGTTACTTGGGTACTCTAAATTGCCCTTCAGAGTCTCCTCTCTCTTCTCATTCCTATATAAGGGAAATTGGGCGCCTATCTCTCTCTGTTGATTTTATAAGGAAATAAAATTTACATTGTTCTTTGGATATATGTAACTGCTGGCAAACCAAACATAGCCAAGTTCATTGTCAAACAACTGCTAATCATGTCGACAATATCACGGATTTGCAAAGTCTTTCTGTATATTCATGGCAAAGTTAGCATAATAGAGAATAAATTAAGTTTGATGTTTCTTGGAAGTACTGAATCAGTAGGTAGAACAAACTTGATCAAACATGGTGCAGATGTAGCCACAAAAGGAATCTGAATATCTTAGAATGATTCAGACCATTAGGCAATGTGAAGAACAATGTTGTGGGTGATTGAGATATCAAAATTTGTACAACTGTCAAATATACTTGTAGTGGAGTAGAACGTTACTCCAGATATCCAACCTTATCTAGGTGGATAGACTTTTATTTTTGCTTTTACTAAAGTGTTATATTACTTAAATGGAGGGATGTAACAAGTTAAAAAATGTCCACAAGTTCAATGTGACTATGATATTTATATATTAGCTACATACTGCAGAAGTGACACAATTAGGTTTAGTGTGGAAGAAAATATTTTTTTAATATCTTATTAATCCTTTTATGTGTTATAATCCACCAAGTTACCCAACACCTTCAAAGAAAGATACAAAATACTAGCTACTTTTAGCCAAGCTGCCTGTTTTCATATCTCAGAAAAATGGGCAAGTGATATTACCTGTTTATTATAGAAAATAAACATCCCATTTTAAACATGTTTATTACTTATAGAAATTTAAAGGCAAAAAGATGAAGATGCAGGCCTTATTTTTACTGAGCATAAATTTATGCAGAGACCAAAGAATAAAGCTTCTTGTGAAAGTTAAGTGGATGTTTTTAATATGGGCTGGTACTAACCAGCAGCCTCAGCAACCCATTATTTTCTGAGCCATTGAAATGTAATGATTTGTTATACAATCAAGGATTGTGCTTTTAAACTCAATAGTTGTTGTGTCAATACCTTTCCAAATAGGAATAAAAAAGTCTCCAGTTTCACTTTTTACCCTTATATAACATGACACTTTTACCATCAAGCTACAACACTTACCTCTATCAAATATCTATCCAGGATCTGCTGTAGGAAGCATACAGATGTAAATACTCGAAACATATACACACTTACTTGGAATAAAACTGGAGAGCAGCTGCCTGTAAACAATGTTTCCAGCTCCCTAGAAAAGATGAGACTATTTTGGATATAGTATTTTGTCTTTTATTCAGAAATATTTCTTCATAACGAATTGCATTTGTGATACATATGCAACAGACCTCTTCTTGGAAAGTAAAACATTATATAAGCTATTAATTCACAGCTGTTAACTTTTTCCATCAGATCTAGAGCATGGTATATAACGAGGGATGTTGATTAACAGGGAAAGTGATACAAAGATGTAAAAGGGCTATCCCGGGTGCATTCTTTACTAAAAAAAAGTAGTCCGATTAAAACATAAGTACTGTAACATATTACTCCCACAATAAGTGATATTAATAATATATATTGGAACACATAATAAGTTTACATTCATCATAATATGGCCAAACACTATTACTTTGTGTACAATTATATACACCTGAAGATGTGAATGTGGGCTGAAGCCTTATGACACTTAGTGCTGTAGTGCCTCCCCTGAAAAGCGTAACAAATATATAACAATACAGTGAGTAACCCTACCAAGAAATAATAGCAGCTAGAGGAGTAAAGACAAAAGATAATGAACATAAGATCACACTGTTCCATATATTCAAATCGTGCACTTAATAGTTACAAATCTTCTGAAATCTTTTCAGTTAAATAAAATGAACTAACTGTGGCACAACTTAATCACCCTGGTTGGCTGATTTCTTGATGGCAATGCAGGAAAAGCAAGTTGGACTAATTTGGGCAAGAAAAGCCTTCCTTGGCAGGTGCTTAAAAGAAAACAAAGACATATGCTGGATAAACAGAAAAATGGGCTTTCACAGTTGGTATATTTGGCAGAAGGGAAACAAGAGCAGTTAAGAGCAGGATAGAATTGTACAGAACTCTTTAGAATGTAGGGAGAAGAAGCTTAAATTTGATGCAGTGACTTGATGCAGGCAGTGAATAGGAATCAACCAGGAAACAGCACGGCTGGAGTGATAAAACCAAAAGTTGTCATCAGTTGTGTTTTTAGTTGATTATAAAAAAAAAACAATATGCACATCTGGAATCCACAGGCAAGAAAGTTGCAACAGAAAAGTTTATTATTAGTGTTAATGCCAAGAAATGATTAGCTATTCAAAACACTATGCAGTAAACAGAGCCAGAATTTGGACTGTAACTGAATGTGGGGCAGAGAACTATCAACAGTTATCAGCATATTCATATATACCAGTGACAGGATGATATTTTTTATGCTTGAGAAACATAGGGAAACATTTATGAGAAAAGATCAGAAGTTTGCTCAGATGTATTCTTCTCACAACTTAAACACAACAGGTGCATCTACATGAAACATTTATTATGGAATTGCCTACTTAAGCACCGCAGTAAAACATCTGTGTCTATATGTGTGGAGCTAGTAGGCTGGAGCAATCTAATTAACCTCACTGTAGGTTGGTATTGCTTGATACGCATACAATCCTATGGTGGAGTTATTTACTCGGCTGCAACACACATGTAGAGGCTGATGGGGCTGGCTGGGCACAAGGGTGCCTTAGTGTGGGGACTGCCTGCTGCTAGCCCCATACTGAAGCATCTTGTGCCACATCCAGCCCCTCTGCAGCATGTTGAGCCAGATTGGAACAGCCCCAGGCTGACAAGCTGACCCCAGGGCCCTCCTGCCAGCCAAGGCTGTGCTGCCCTGGCTCAATGTGATGAGGTCCCAGGTGCACATGTAAATGCTACACCCAACAGCAATAAACTTCAGCACAAACTGCACCAGAATTTATTCAGTCAAATTAAATTTCACATGTAGATAGACCCAATAGGTCCAAAAGCAGTAGGCTGAAACAATGAACTATGTATGAGTCAAAAGTAGAAAGGTGGATTTGCAATAGGATGTCAGTAGAATGTTTGCATAATGGATGACTGAATGACACTCCCCTTCAATCTCCATTCATGTTTGATATTCAGAGTGTCATGCCTAGGAGTGCTGATGGGTGCACAAGTCTTAATGTGGCCAATAGGGGTAGAAATCAAGTCTTAAATTCACCCATTTACCAGTGAAAATTTACAATTTATGCAAGGCTGAGATAATAGGGGGGCAATTAATCTGAAAGAGCAAGAGACAATGGGCTCATTACACACCACAATTTTTGCTTTTTGCTTTTTCATATGCTGCAACTGTGTGTCTGTTTTTATGATTGGGATTTCCCAACACTTTAAAATTCTCTCTTGTACTTTAAACTAAAACTCCTTGGATGTAGTTTAATATGTTAGGCTCACCGGGAATTAAAGCCTTGCATCCATGGATTCATTGTGTGCAAACACAAAGGTACTCAAAAATCTGTAATGAGCCTCTTTGTTCACCAAATGGTGCTGTGACTTTTTTGTAGTTCACTCTTCCAAATTGCTTTCACTTTCAAATTGCTTCCACTTTTTTTTTCCTTGTGTGGCTTTTTCTTTTTCTTATTTCCTGACTCCCTGCTTCCACAGCTGCCTGGCAAGGCAGAGGCACAGGGTGGGTGGGGTGGCTCGGGCTGGGGGGGCAGTACTGGATTGTTCCGCTCTCCGGCAGCACTGGCCAGGGACCTGGCTTAATTCGTTTGAAAACCTAGTGTGTGTAAACACAGATGCGACGCTCCAAAATAAACAAGTTTAAATGTTATAAACCTATTTAATTTAATGAGGATTAAAACCCATGGTGTGTACAGGTGCCCAATATGGCAGCCTGAACAACACCAAGGATTTTGACTGGGGTGTGCCGTTGCTCCTGCTGGGACTAAAAGCAGGAGGTTCCTGACCATAAGTTCTTGTCCCTGCACTCAGGGTCAGACAAATTGCCACATTTGGGGATTAGAAAGGAATTTTACCCCATTGTCAGATTGGTATGGACTCTGGAAGTTTTTGCCTTCCTCCATAATGGGTGGGCATGGCTCTCTTTCTTGGCTCACTTGAAAGTATTTTAACAACCCTTGCAGCAGCATGACATTGGGCACTGTTGGTCCCTTGCTTTACTTGTAGCAGTTCAGGATGCTATGCTTTGTGGTTGTGTGACAGGATTGTCTATGTAGTTGTAGTAATAGGTTAGACTAGGATTTGCTTGGTATGGTTTGGTTAGAGATGATCCTGCCTTCAAAAAGGGGTGGGATATATGACCTTCTGAGGTGCAGCACTGGTACAACTAGGTAGGTGAGATAAGGGCAAATGCCCTGGGCTCTGACTTGGGAAGCAGGGGGAGAGAGCTGCTGCTGGCAGCCATGTGTTTGCATTCACAATTGTGTGCTGGAACTTAATGCTACTACTCTGCCTGGGTGACCAGTCACATCCTTATGTTGCTGCCTTTCAGCAATTCTTTTCTATGATTTTATGAGCTTGCAAAGGTGTTAGAAGCACTCAGAACATCTCTTTATCAAGGCACTTTCTCAGCTGCTTATAGGCTAAGATAAATCATAGTCTGTGCTTTTTTCAATCACTGGTACTACTCACGTGCTTAGGCATGCAATTTAGTAAGGCCCTAATAAAGTACATCTTAAAAACATTTACATTACCATTATTTACAGATGACTTACTGAGCAGACATACAAGGTCACAGAGCATGTCAATTATGTCTTTCACTGCTGTAAATATTTGAAAAGATAGTCCTTTTCACCCCCTTGTTCCAAGCAAATCCATGAGTTTTTGCTTTTTTCTTCTTCTTCCCACCTGTTGTGCCCTTTGCTCTTTATAAGATATATAATACAAAAATACCAGTACAAAGTAACCAAACAGACCCAGTGAAATGCAATAACTGTTCACTAATCATATGAAATATACAAGGCCTGGCTATATACAGACTGCTCCTCTATTGATTTCCCAACATAGATGCTAGCAAGGAACTCTCAAACAAAAGGAATATTAGCCAAATCATATGCACTAAATGACTCCAAACCTTCCAGTTGTATCAAAAAAGGCCCTCATCTAACACATACATATAGTTGCTACCAAGTTGACCCAAAGCTTCAGCTGGAAAGGTATTTAATAGGGGTGTGCAAAACAGGCCCTATTTGATTCAGATTTGGATTCAACTGGAATCTGGGACAGTGATTCAATTCGTTGATTTGGATCATTGTATCCGATTTGATTTGGCTGAATCCAAATCTGAAGATCTGATGCTGATTTGGAGAATCAGTGATTCAGACATAGACACAGCTTTAAATGTTTTTTCTACATACCTTGATGTACCAGCATGGCTCATGAATGCTGTGATGGTGGGGTGGATGGAGTGTCCCACAGGAGCACGGGGGGGGCGGGGGGCACGTGTTTGGTGGTGAACCCGGAAGTGGACTAAAAGCGCTGGTCCACTTCTCGGTCTGCTGCCGAGAGTGCTGGGGAGCCCCCCACTCTCCTGTGGGATGCTCCATGCACCCCAACTTCACAGCATTCACAAGCTGCCTGGTACCTTGAGGTATGTAGAAAAAACATATAAAGCTGTGTCTATGTCCAAATCACCAAAACTTTCCGAATCTCTCCAAATTAATTCGGAGGGTTCCAATTAGATTTGGAGAGATTAAAGGGTCCTCTGATTCGATTTGTATTCAGAGATTCAACCACTGAATTGAGCCAAATGTCCACTAAATTGATCCAGGGACCAAAGCTCCGCACAGCCCTAGTACTTAAGTTAAGGAAAAATGTGGAATTTATAAGATTTGCCAAATTTCCACTACCACATAATTCTGTTCACTTCTTCTATACCCAAGTTCTTTTGTATGTGAAAACAAGATTCATCTTGTCTTATGCCTGTGAAGTTCCTAGCCCACTCATATTAACAATATATACTACTCAAAACAGTATATCATCATCAAGTCCAATATTCTTTTCTATAGGAAGTCAGAATTTATTTTCACATTCAGATAATATTTAGTGCATTGGCTGTTTAGGAGAGTAGCTTCAAAGTCTTCCCTTACCAAAATGATTTAAGAAAGAATGCATGTGTCAAAGTGGCAGCTCTGTGACTCCAGGGGCATTTTAATATCAGCTATGAACCAAGAGAGCTACAAAACCACATCTGATGAATACATATGTTCGTTATATTCTAAGATTGAAAATTACATAGAAAACTACTTGTAAAAACAAAGCATAATATAATAGCAATGCAGGAGACTAAAGAGCATATCCTAAGCAGGTGATATCAGTGAAGCTATGTGAAGTTTCACAAACTAAAATTTTAACCCATTAACTAGAAATAGTTAAGATAGTAACTCCAAAAATCAAGTTTTGTGGTTTATTATTAAACAATATATTTATCAATACTGAACTCATGACTCAGCAAAAGCCAAGGTAACAAAGTTTCATACCAAGTGCCTCCTGTAATCTATACTTAGGTACCTACTGAAAATGTGATTGTGCAATTTTAACAGAAATACAATTTTGGGCAGAGTCTATGAAAAAGTGTGGGGTCCATTTTTGGCAGGCTCCCTGAAAAAAAAAAATCACCAAAAGTAAGATATTGGCTCCCTCTATGGAGCTAGTAGTCCTTGAAGCTGCTAAAGTCCTTGTCCCTTGCCACTGATTGGTGGCAAGGTCTGTCTGTCATATGGCCATGCCCCTCACCACTAATCAGCAGCAAGGGGTGGGGTCACATTACAGACAGCCCTTGCAACAGTGAGGGGCAGGGATGTATGATGGACAGCTCTCACAGTCAATCAGCAGTGAGGGGTGGTACCACTAGGGCTCCTTGGACAGTCAGAGGCATGGGGGAGCCTGCCATGCTCTGCCCAGTCTGGACACCTGCCTGCAAAATCATCTGGCAGCCATCTTAACTTTGGTAGACCTCCTATCTATATTGGTTATAAAAATGGTTTAAAGATGTTTAATTAGTTTTAATATAAACTTCAAACACTCATAAATATGGGGTGAGCAGCCATAGAATACGTAGGGGTGGGTGACTGAGTATGAATGACATGTTGCTGCCGCTGCCAGCCTGGCTGCTGCATCTGCTAGGATGCAGCACCTGGTTGTTATGCCTCTGGGCGTCCAGTGTAAAAATAAATTCTTGGGATTGATCTGGCTTCGAAGTTCTGCCACAGTTTACAATTCTGGTGATTATCATATAAAACAAACAATATTTAGTCATGTAGCAGTTACAACACATCTTGAACAAAATGGATGATTAGACAGGTGGTTTTACTAGCATACAATAATATGGAGTGATATATCAGAACTGACATGTCTACACTTACAAGTGTTTCCTCAAAAAACTAAAAAGGGAGTTAAAGAAAGAATAAGAGGTAAAATGGAGGGCTTAGTTTGAACATCCAATTACAAATACAAATCAGAGAAATAACATCCCTTGTTATTGTGCCTACTGCATAGAATGCTGAGATTTCTCCAGAGTTCTAAAAGCTTTAAATTTTTTAACTGAGAGGTAGTAAGACTAATTTTTCAAAGGTATAGCTAGCCACCACTTTCAAGATTAGGTCGCAAGCAACAACAAAAAACTTCAATTACAGGGCTATTTTAGTGGTGATCCCAATTCACCTGCCATGTCTTGATGAAAAAAAAGAATTTCTATCAGGAAGGTTGAATTTTAAACACCACTACCTAACTGGACCTATGTTAATTTCTCTTGCAGCACTCAACTCTTGCAACCCACCTCTGTGACAATGTAAATTCTGCAATTCTTATGATTAAAACTCACAGTGATCAGTTTTTATTTTCTTTTAATTATATTTTATTGATTAAATTATAATTTCCTTTTATTTCTAGGTATCTCAAATCTCTCTTCTCCAATCCCTAACAGACAGTTTCGTCAGACTCCGGTAAGTACAATGTCAAGTCTTTATCAACAAAATAAAAATAAAAATAGGGTAATGAACAAAACGAAAAGAAATCCTTTTCCGATGAGGTTGCTCAGTCCACTCTTCTCTTAGGGATATTTCTATCAAACAATGGAGATCATTCAGACTTTTCACCTATCTGCATCGGGGCTTCAATTTCTAGAACCTGTAATGTTCGGTATTCTCCAGCTCAATTTTGCCCTTTTTAACCTAAAAACAAAGGAAAAGTTTTACTTGTTTCTGAAGGGTTCAGCGGACTCCTCCTGATTAGCCCTTACTCTCAGTGTAGTTATCCTGGCTCTGGCACCATATCCACATCAATGTTTCTTCACCAGGAGTCTCCTTGTCTGGAAAGACTCTTCTGAGTCACTCAGCTAGCCAACTGTCATCTCTCCACCACTGAAGCCATCCCACACGCCTGCTTCGGCTTTGCTCCATGCCACATCACTCGCCTTCCCCTCATCCGGGTCTCTCCCCATCTCTCCCTCTCTCTGTGGCTGTTCTAACTTCACAGAGCAGTAACTCCTGAAACACGGCTCCCAGGGAGCTCTCTTTTCCTTTGCCAGCTCCTGCCTGCTCCCAGGCAGCATCAGCAATGTCATCTTCTCTTCCTTACATTAATATTGGCTTGTCTTTGTTCTATGAACATTCTAATGCAACCATAGTGAAACAGGCTGTAGCATAGGACGAGATGAGATTCTAAGATTACCAGAAGCTTTTAACTATATTAAACCTATTGAACTATGAGGTAAGAGCCTTCTACTGTGTTCAGGGAATGAGAAAAGAGGTTTACATCTAACACCCAAGTGTCACATATGATTGGTTCCTAGATCACTGATCTTTGATTAGGAAATAAAACACACTCAGGCTTCAGAACTCTGGGACTGTTCATGCATGAAGCAAAGTAGTTTCTTGCAACAATATAAAGAATTAATCTTTCTTTTTTTGACTCTCCAAAACATATAATCTAACTGAAGTGTTCTTATGAATAGATCTAAAGAAGCAAGAAAACCTGAAGAACAGTTACTTGTTTTGTTAAAAATATATTTCCTTAGAGCTTAAAGCTACAGATTTATAATGTTACATAAAAGCCTATGCAAGCTTTAAAACTTGGAGGAATAAATGTAACAGCAGAGATAAACAACTGGGCCCCTTAGAAAAAAGATCTGAAATGATCACTCATTAAAGAAACAAATAGTTGTCTCCTAGCAACATAGATAATGTTTGCTTTTCACAGATAATGTTAAGAAGGAAATTGTACTTGAACATTGGTTGGTGGGGGAGGTAAAGAAGTGTGAATGAGGTATGTGGCGGGCCAGTAGGGGGCGCCCTTGCGTTGAGCCACCCATCTCACTGTGCCCGACCACCTTCCAGGCTCCGAGTGCCTCCCTGGGGGCACCTCACGTCTGGCCGACCCCCTTCCTGGAGCACACCCGCTAGCCTGGGGGTTCCACTGCCACCACCCAGGGCTGCGCTTGATTCTGGCTCTGTACACCCCGGGAGACACAGGCCTAGTAGCTCTCAAGGATACTTGATTCACTTCAAGAACTTTGGATGCTTCCCTCAGTCAGAAGCACAAGTAGTGGTCTCCCTTAGTCAGCCGAACCAAGAGGACCCCCAGGCATAATCTAGACCCATTCTCAATAACTCTCCCACACTAGGTACAAAGGAGAACTTTATTGGTTACAAAGGGTAGGGTTAGAATAGGGTACAGGGTAGAGCAATATCAGAGAAATCCCATAGAGCAAATTCCCTTGGCTGAGTAGTCTTTGATCATGCATCTGAGTTACTGTAAGCTATATATCTCATTAGATCTCAGGTAGCTTACTCACAAGTATCATCCAGAGGCCGGTGGAGATTCCCTCTGTAGGCAGGAAGTTCCTTGATCATGAGTTTTGAGAGAGAGAGCAAGTTTCAGATGATACAGCTCTTCTCCCTCTCTGAGTCTTCCTCATGGCTGATGCCCCCTCCTCCTGGGCAGTCCTTAAATTTTATAGTCTTTGTGACCTCATTTACCTGGTTCAATGGAGGCCAGCACCTGTTGGCTGTCAGCCAACCAATTTGAAATGCATCACCAGTTGCTGGGCAGACTGGCAGTCCCTAGCTCCCCAGGGAGCAAGCCCCTCACCCAGGTATGTGATACCAGTCATGTAGGCAGAGGGAGCAGGTTTCCCCCCTCCCTCAGGAATGTATCCAGCTCAGGTTACCTAAAGAGATAGGGTAAGGTGTGTATCCTCTGTTGGGCCCATCCCAACCAAATTGTCACAGAGCAGAGTTTTGGGGGAGAAACAGAGGTGGCCTTCTGCCACAGGGTAGAGGAGGGTGGAAAGGGAGCTTACGGAAATAGCAACAACTTTTAAGCAGTAAAATAGAAAGTATAAATTTCCTAAGGAAAGTTTCAACAGCTATTGCTATTTTTTTATTTTTCTATTCAAATTTCAGTCTTTGTTATTGTTATTTTTACCTATTGGGACTTTGATTGATGAATCAGAAAAACAAATTTTAACTGATATCATGGAGCTTACTAAACTTAACTTCCTCTTGAAACAGAAGCTGTATTAAAACTAGGCACTGTTTCAGTATGCTGTACCATCCAAGTTTTTTTACACCCCTCCCCCTGCCCCCAAAAAAGGATGCAGACAGGAAGTACAACAGCCTTGAAGAGTGAACCAGAACTTTACCTATGCTGTCCAATGGGAAAGATAAGAAACGTGGAGTTAGGTGGAAAGCAACAATAAAGAAAATATCTGGGATCATGAATGACTCATGCGCCTGGCAGCTGGAAGGGCACAGCGGTGGGGGGAGTGTGGCAACAGTGGCAGGAGCACTGTGGCAGTAAGTGGGGAAGCTCCCCCAGATGCCACTGGCACTGTTGGTGGCAAGGGGTGGCAGCGAGTGCTAACCAACGGTCGGTGACCACCCACAGCTGCTGCTGGCAGCGGCAGCCAGCAGGGATCGCAGGCTACCCACAGACCCCACTGGCAGTGTTGGCAGGGGGGTGGTGAGCAGCAACTGCCCACAGGTGCTGCCAACACTGTTGGAGGTGCCTTTTTGTAGGGGGTGCACCACCACGCTCAAGGGGTGCACATGTACCCGTGTGCACCCCCTACATGTCACCCCTGCTGGGATGTGTGGTAAAAAACTTTTAAAATTTGCCTAATTCTGCCAGTGCTACAAGGTAAATTTCCAGTAGAGGAGTCAGCATAAGGTACAGCCAAAAGAGCAAATGGATATAGCCTGGGTATTTGCAACATATTGGCATTATTTGGTGTTGGTAAAGAGCTTCACAATATGGGTAAAGAGCTAAATCATGTAACAAAAATAAAAATATTAGAGGTCTCATGCCCCCACTTATCTTTCTCAGACAGCAAAACATAAATTACACTTAATTCAGTCATTCATAGCACTTTCAATTCTATAACTGTCAACTAACACATTAACCCAGTGATACCACAATAAAAGAAAAATACCTACTTTGACTAAATTAGGGATACCATGTCTGTATTGTCACTGAAAATAGGACAAAAGTGGTTATTTGAAAACAGCAACAGGATGCTTGGGACAGGTGTTTACAATGAGACTATCCCAGCAAAAACCAAGATTATGGTCCCTCTAGATTAAATCCATATTTATTTAGAACTGAAGTAAAATAGTGGATCATGAAAATGTTATACAAATAGATAGCAGGAAAGAGTCCTTCAGTTATACCAGTAGCTATAAAAGTATCCACCTTTTCCAAGGTGGACAGCTGCTGTACACTTGCCTTGTTTCCAAAACATGATTGCTAACTAAATGCTACTTGCCAAAGATTAGTTCTGAACCTTCTGCCAGGAGGCAACAAAGCTACCGAGACTCAGCAAACTGTTATGTGCCACTAGGTACCTTTGATACTGATTCTGATTTGGAGTCAGATGGCTGTCCAAGAAAAGTAAAAGATTTTGACTGTAAAGAACAAATATGAAGTGTGCAGCAAATGACTTGCCTCCAGCTTCTACTGAGCTACCAGTGACAAGATACACATTGTACTGCAACACTTTAACAGCAGGACTTCCTGGGAAGCTGGAGAAATAGTCTGTGCAAGAGAATATTTTGCTCTGTTCCAAAAACACATTAAAGTAAATGGAAAGGCTCCTATTGTAATAAATAGATATTGGATCAGGTTTTAAACACACAGAGCTTTCAGTCAGTTAGGCCTTGCCCTGCTGTTATTGCATACCTTAGAAGGAGTCTTTCCGGAAAAAGTTCACATAAACAAAGGGATGCTACCCAGATAGAAAACTGTGTTGTCTAAAGAAACTTATTTTGACAGATAATCACTTTCATAATTGATGCCACTACATACATTACATGTTCATAGCGTATGTTACAAGATAAGGCATATTTCAGTTGGATGTTAATTGTACCTCAGGACATGCCCGCACCTCCTCATTTGGGGGCAGCTAAAATATATTAATTTTCTTAAAAGAAAAAAAAATTGTCTCAAGAAAAGCAACCTCTTCGTCAAAACTGGTAATGGCAGATTTCCTTTTTTTATTTAAATTGCTTCTTTATTGGTGTGATGTACTCACTGCACATTCAAAGTACCACCAACCACCTAATGATCTAAAGGGGACCATTCTGCACATGGTCATGAAAGGTTTCTATAGCCTCACTTCTTTAAATTAACTGCCAAGTCTACATGACATGGCAAGATGTACACAAGGGGTTGACTATACTTATGAAAAAGGGATTAAGGAACTGGACTCAGGAGAATCAGGGATGTACACTATGCAGATCATTTGGTTTTTCCCAGAAATTTTTCAGTTTAGTATTCAAAGCAACCTCATTCTCACAGCTGCACATCACATCACATAGTTGCACAGTAGTTTATTGCTTATACTTTAGTATATATATTTTTCTCCACTTTAAGAAAAAAATAAGAATATTTTTCCTGAAACCATTCCACACAGCCTTCCTTACAGTCCCATCTCATTGCTTGATTGTGATCCAGGAAGGTATAACATTTCATGCAAAGCAAAGCTGAACCTGCAGAGCCAATTACAGAAATAGTCCCATAAATTTATATTCACGTTCACTTTTAGTGGCAATCCATGACTAATTTTACCAAATAATGCTTTGGGCCATCTTTTATTTAACAGCAATCAGAAAAGGAAGCATTTATACTTTCTTTTCACAAAAATTTGTCCTGGAATGTCAATCACAAGTCCCATGATACTTCCTCCCTCTCCTGCCCCCACACATTCCTTGATTTGCTGCATTATGTTAAGCAATACATTTCATGATTTGATTTTAAAATGGCAAAACTACAAGAGTAAGGGACTTCCTAATGATTTTCCTGAATAACAAACAAGCTGTGATCTTTTCTTGGACATTCCACAAACAGGTGAACATTATTAATTAAAAACTGTTCAGTAAGACTAAAAAACATGCTCCACGTTTCAAAGACCGTCCATTCTGCCTCATCAGCTATTCCCTTTCCTTTATAGACAACTTAAATAATAACTTTTGGGGGAGTACTCTCCAGGAAGAGAAAGTCTTCTGGATGCTGCTTTAGAGACATGGCTAAAAATTAGAGATGAAACAGATTATTGGCCTAAGATTCTATTGGAAAGAACTACATGTAGCAACTAATTTGTGAGAATAAGTTATTGTTCTATACTTTATCAAATGATACTATCCCCTGCTCCCTCAACATGCTGCATGCAGATGACTGAGCCGCAGCACAGAAAGAAATGGCTGAAAAACAATGATTCTAAGAGTAAAACAGTCAAGTGAGGGCAGATGAGAGAAGGTACATTTTAAGATGTGGGTCTGAAAATCTGGGGTATAGCTAAATCAAAGGAGGAGCTCCATCAAGACAGAGGAGTCTTGTATGGATGAGTGAATAAGGGGAAAATAAAAACGATTTTGTATATTTTCAAACCAAGCAATATTTTAAATGTAAATTCAAAACAAAATTGTTAGTTTTTTTGGCTACTATGTGACAATATGACATTATGAGAAGAATGGTTGGGAAAAATGGCAGCTAAGGAAATCCAACATATTAGTATCTGCGTCCAACAGATGAGGGGTCCTTGGACAAGTGTTGACAGTAAACATGAAAAAAATATTTCTGTGGACTTGCACCCCTCTTTCTTGTCAATGGATAAATGATTTTTGTCTGCTTTTCTCCAGCCACATACCTTAAACTTATGTCCCCAGCTATATGAAGTTAATTAAGTGAAATTTATGAGATCCTACAAAAGTCAGAGAATGATGCTGGTTAGTCTCACCTCAGAATATGTGTTCCCTTTTGCGCTTGTGCTCTACTCACATTCCTTCTACTAGTCCTAGAAGGAAGTATGTATCTACTAATAGGAAAATACTGTATTTTCTCACATGCCACACCCCACCCAGTAATATATGCACCTCATTTTGGGAAGGCACAGAAAAGCTCTGCCCCCTCACCCCCAAGTCATGGCTGAATTTAGAGGGCACAAGATTCTGATCCCATGGCTGAATTAGCTCAGGTAAAATTTAAATTTTAACCCTTTTCACAGCCACTGGTGAATTAGCAACAGCTGCTGACTCATCAGCCCAAAGCTGCTATAAATGTTGTGAATAGTTTATCACTGAAGGGTGAACACCACTTCCTGTTCTTTCCTGTAGGAAAAACAAGAAGGTGCCTCCTGCTGCCATTCCACACGGCTTCCCAGGCAGTGTCATTTTAACTACTGTGATCCCAAAGGAACATTCAGGACACGACAAGTACAGAAGACCCAATGGTAGGAATACCACCATGAATTTGAAATTTACACTCTATGGCTGCACGAACGCAGCCATGCAGTATGTTGCACCAGAGACATATCTGCAGTGCCACATACCACACATTCAGTTGTTCTCCACTGTTCCCCCTAGATATCCAGGGATCAAAAAAACCTGCACAAAAAAAAAGTGGAGTGGCACATATGGGAACAGCACATGCCACTCGAAACTGGAGCCTGGCTCGCCGGAGCCACATTCCAGCTGCCAGCCAGGCTCCAGGCAGCAGTACTATCACTGCTGCAGCCCCAGGAGGCCCCCAGGTAAGGCTGCTGGAGCCAGCCCAGTGCTGGCCCCTGCCTCCCCTACCCCACCCAGACTAACCTGCCATGTGCCAGAGGGCATGTGGCACAGGCATTTCCTGGGGACAACTAGCAGCAGCACAAAGTGTCTGGCTGCTAGTTGTCCCCAGGGAACCAAACATCCACACTCGTGTGAATGCAGCCTGTAAGTTCATTTTCAGGGACTATTGGTGTGTCAAAGGCTGGCAGGGGGAGAAGCAGGGCTATCATTTTACAGCATCTCCATGCTTTCTCCTTCCATTCAATTTCTGTGCTTCAGATAAACACACTAGTTTTGAAGGCCTGATACTTGGGAAGGGGGAGAGAAGGGGGCATCTGGTATGTCTGTAAATATGGTATTTTACACAGAGGTTCCCAGCTTATGGGTGGAACACTGCAGTTGTTCAATAGCATACAGTAACACTACACCAGAACTTAAAAATGAAACAAAGCACTAGGTTAAAAATATATTAAACTGCCCTGCTATTCTAGAGCTTGTCAAATATATTCTTGCCAATGCATGCATATTTTTCGTCTCAGTGCTATTGATACTGTTCTGTATTGATCAAGAGGAGTATCTCCTGCTTGCAAGGAAAGAGTTGGCTTTTTGCAAACATTATTGCCAGTAAATGTTGCACTGTAGCAAAAACCTATCTAGAAATATTTGCCAGATGATATGCGAAATTAACTTTAGGACTGATCCTCATCTAGGACAAACTAGCATTGTCACAGTGAAGTCAATGGAACCTTGCTAATATGTCTAGTTTATTTGCACAGCACAGTACAAGGGGGAAATCAGGGAAATCTTTTTTTGGTATGTGCTATGTGCTATTTTGTTAAACTGGTAGATACTGTCTAAAATTATTTTTTTTTAATGTATTCAGGACTGACATTCACTTTCAATAAGGGCTTGATTTCTGATATGGGAACTTATTTTTAAAAAAGCAGAAGAGCTAGAAATCTCTTGATATTGATTTCTGCCTTCAAATAATTTTAGTAATGTTTAAAAAGTTGACTAATAGAAGAGCTATCAATAATCTGTAACTAAGTTACAGTTTTGAAAGCTCCTACAGTTTTAAGATGGTGCAGATTCAGAATCTGTATTGACATCCATGAAATGCCTAAAGAATATAATTACCTTTCATTGCCTCGACCACCTATTAATCTGCAGCATGTTATGGAGGAAAGTTGCAATAGATAAACAAGGTAGTTTCTTTTCACATTAGGTGTCATGTTAGACCAAGGGTGGGGAAAATATGGCCCACAACAGCCCACCAATTTTTCATAGTTTCATAGTAGTTAGGGGTCAGAAGGGACCTAAATAGATCATCTAATCTGACCCCCCGCCACTGGCCGGAGCACACGCTGGCATCACACAACCCCAGACAGGTGTTCATCCAACCTCTTTTTGAATTTACCCAAGGTAGGAGCGAGGACCACTTCCCTAGGAAGTTGGTTCCAGATCATAGACACCCTAACAGTGAAATAATGCCTCCTAATCTCTAACCTGAACCTATTCTCCAGCAGCTTCTGGCCATTGTTCCTTGTCACCCCAGGTGGTGCTGGGGGAGAATAGGACCCTGCCTATTTGCTGCTGATCTCCCCTACCAAGTTCGTAGGCAGCCACCAATTCCCCCCTCAGCCTCCATTTGCTGAGGCTGAACAGGTTCAGGTCCCTCAGTCTCTCCTCATAGGGATTGCCCTGTTGCCTTCCAACCAAGCGGGTGGCCCTCCTCTGAACCCTCTCAAGGCAGGCCACATCCTTCTTAAAGTGCGGTGCCCAGAACTGGACACAGTACTCCAATTGAGGCCGGGCCAATGTCGCGTAGAGGGGGAGTATCACCTCTCTGGCTCGGCTTGAGATGCATCTTTGGATGCACGACAAGTTGCAGTTGGCTTTGCTGGCTGCGATCTGGCATTGGCAGCTCATGTTCATCTTGGAGTCAATAATGACTCCAAGATCCCTTTCTGCCTCTGTGCTCTCAAGGGGGGAGTTCCCCAGCTTGTATGTGTGCTGTGGATTCCTTCTCCCCAGGTGCAGCACCCTGCATTTATCTACATTGAACCCCATCCTATTACCATCCGCCCACTTCAGTAGTCTGTCTAAATCTAAT
>NW_005841957.1:1111682-1117317 GCF_000455745.1 Alligator sinensis | reverse complement strand
TCCTCTGGGCATGATCTCCCCTGCTGGCCCCTCACAGATGTGATCCTTGATAATTTTTTCAAGGATTTTCCCCAAGACAGATGTGAGGCTTATGGGCCTATAGTTTCCTGGGTCCTCCTTTCTCCCTTTCTTACAAATGGGGACCACATTAGCTAGTTTCCAATCTCCAGGCCCGTGGACCACGATCACTCATACAGCTGGGTCAAGGGCACTGCAATGACCCCTGTGAGCTCTCTCAACACCTGTGGGTGGAGAGCATCAGGGCCCACAGATTTAAAAACTTCCAGCCCTTCCAGAAGATCCCTAACTACTTCTGTGCAGACCCGAGGTCTGGCAGTGCTATGCCCAAGATTGCCCCTACCTGTGGTGGGAGATCTGTCCTGGTGCCTGTCCATTGATTGGATACAGCCTGACAATTGATTTGATCTGGCCCGTGGCTGCCCCTACAGCCTCATGTGGAGTGCTGAGCCCTACCTGGGGCAGTCTGCACCATGCTCTAGCCTACTCCTGCCCCACACCTGCTGATTATACTGCTCCAGCCCCAGCCTTGGCCCTGACCAATGAGCACAGCTTTCTGGTAGGGCTTCCCCCACTGTTGCTGCAGCTTCCCAGGTACTGCTTGGCTCCCCCCATTTTCAGTGGCTCCTCCTTTTCCTGTCCCTGCTGTGCCACTGCAGGCAGCAGGTGGTTTGGGGAAGCAGTGGCAGGCAGGGGGGAAGCTGCAGCTGGGAAGCTCCTACCCCAGCATTTATGTCTCCAGGTCCAGCTCTTGGCCACCTTCCAAACACTCTGCCCACCCAGTGCAATGAGCAGCCACTTGCAGGTAGCTGAGTGGATGGAAGACAACCCTGCTAGGAAACTGTTCACACTGACTGGGACTGGGGTGGTGCTGTTGGCTGGTGTGGGAAGGTGCAGGTGGAAGTAGAGCATAGGTACAGGTGGGAGCGCAGCATAGGCTGCCCCAGACAGGAGTCGGTGGGGATTGGCCCCATGTGGAGCACTGCAAGGTTACCCATGGGCCAGATAGGGCAGACTGAACCTGGGCCACACCACCCAGGAAGCCTCTGCTACACGTGCCTTCTACCCCCACACCCTCCCTCTTCCTACCTCTGGCTTGTTCCTGGGACCTAACGTGTGGGCTGCCTCCCATACACAACTCCCATGCAATCACCTCTATATACACGACTCAAAAAACATACATCAGGACAAAATGTTTCTTGAAATAAAGACAAAATATGTTATAGTAGATATTTGATTTTGAATATATGGGATTTTTTAAATCTATAATGTGTTAAAATAGTATCTTTTGAAAGATTTTATGTGTGTGACTCTTGACAGCTCACCAAAACTTTTTAAGTGGCCCGCCAGCTGAAATAATTGTCTACCCCTGTGCTAGACTCTGCAGGGTAAATATGCTGTAATGAGCTCCATGTTGCTGAGTCTGGACTGCTGCCAGTACACAAGCTACCTAACTTAAAACTAGCTTGGGTATTACTGAATCGGAGATGCCTGGTGAAGCAGGCTTCATGAGCAGAAGCCCACTTCATCAGATGCATCTCAGGAGTGAAGTGAGCTCTGGTTCACAAAACTTACGCATCTCTGATTCAGTTAGTCTATATGGTGCATCTCTACCTTGCCTTCTGCTTGGTTTCAGATTAACACAGCTAGTTACCTTTCTTGGCTCTGATACCCCTGGTAACTTTGTGATTGCTCAGTAGACATATTCATATATTAGTTCTTCAAGAGAACCACTACAAAACAGTTTGTTTTTCTGCTGAACTTATTATGATTCCCTCATAGACCTATAAAGCTAGTGGTTATTCATAGCTGTTGTTACAAACCTTCCTGTAGGGATACCCAAAGCCCCAAGTTTCTCATCACTGTGCTGCCACTTCCTCCGAAGAACAGACTGAGATTACCCTGAGGTAGCTTCCTATCCCAGCAGTCCTCAGTTCCACTCCCCGTACACTGGAGCCTGAAGCTGCAGTAAAGATTGTCAGCCCCAGAGGACCCCATTTTTGGGTTGGGAACAGATTATAGGTCCCCTTTTCCATTGAAAGGGTAGTCTAGAAAATCACATGGTTTGAAATAATTATTTCCACCAGCAATCAGTAAGAGACAGACAACAACATTATTTATTACATAAGAGAAGAGTTAGGCAAACAAAAAGAGACCATTGGTTTGAAAAAAAGAAAAGTAAACTAAGTACAGATACTGACCCTCTCTCTACACCTACCCTTCCATGATAATCTTTCCCAGAATTCTTAGAGATCAGCCTGCATGCTCACTCTAACCAGTCCTAGTAAGTGGGATTAGTGAACCCCCATAACCCTGAGATTCAAAGACAAATATTTTAACATGACCAGACCCTTAAAATCTTCAAAGCCCAGCTTTATTGTAATTATCCTAGTCATCCATGAGTCACTGTATTAAGGCCCCTACCACATTGCTGGGTGCAAATACTGGGGCCTCCTGGCCAGAGAAGCCCCCAAATATAGACATAAAGATAGAAAAGATTCAAACAAACACTTACCACCTAGCCAAGAGTATCAGTGACTGCAAAATCTAGGTTCAGGAACTTGCTTAGGAACACCACAGGTCCCAGAAGGAAGGGGCTTTCCTGAAGCTACTCCACCAAGCCAAATCAGAAACCACCTGTGGAAGATCTAGTAGGCAGCTGACCAACATAGGACAGGGCCAAGGAGCCATATAAATACAGGTCCTGAGCAAGAGTACAGCAGGTTGGCCCCGTAAGTTGTAAGAGGCAGGAGTTCCTGGCTAGGAAAATTGTAAGGGAGCATCTTGAGGACTGTTGAGTTGCTTAGGAAGTACCAGCAAGACTCTGAGAGCTTACAGAAGGATGTAACCTAGAGTTGGGGTTATGTTGCAACCCAGGGGTGGTTGACCTTAGTGTTTGTTTGCCTACCCTGATGGGGGTGGAAAGTAGCATGCTGTTTTTCTTTAGCTGATATTTGTTGGCCCAGAAGGAAAGGTTTTTCTCAAGTAGTTGCTTACTGCATTTTAAGTTATAATGGTTGTTTGGGGGATGATTGAAGGGTGGTTTTTGGAGGTCCCACTAGTGCCCTAGGGGCATATGATTGCCCCCAACAGGGATCAAGGCAGGCTTAAGGCAAAGTGAGTAAGTAGAGCCCAGAGCAGGACAGTGTTTGGGACCAGATGGGCCTCATCGCCACCTGATTTCTGGGCAAAGGTGGGCTTAGGGCAAAACCAATATGCAGAAGCCAGGTCTGGTGCAGTAAGCCTAAAACATGGGGAAGCATCCAGTAGAAAGAAGGAGCTGAGGCTGAGCCCTGTCAAACAAATATGAGTGCCCTGAAACACGACATTAGCCTGTGAACCAGTGAATGAGTCCTGAGACAGCCTCTCTTCCTTCAAAGGGCTAGGACATCAAGGTGTGTCACGAAAGCAAAGCGCCTCGAGGGCTCCCCAGAAGGGCAGAACAGGTTAGAGCTGAGCAACTAGCAGGGCATGTTGTAGTCTCCCCCTGGGGCAACCACTTTGTTACAGTCACCAGAAAACCCTTTCAAAGTTTCTGGTTACCAGGAGCCCTTCCAGCTGACAGGTCTCTAATCCCAGATGCTTTTGCTATTGTAGAGTTGCTTTCTCCCATCACAGATGGACAGTAGGCAGAGGTTCACATTCAACCAGTGGTCCCTTCTGACTACTAATGTGAGTAGCAATTGTCCTGGCTCTAAAACACTCTGGCAAGGGTTAATTAGCAGTTCCACCCATTTCCTGAGTTGCCTGGCTAAATGGTATCCAAATTATAAAGGTATGTATAGCTAGCATAACATAATCCATGCAGTTATAACAAGCACAAATGAATATATAACATGGACTTTTCAGTGAGACCACACATGCTCTCTCACTACAGTAAAACACAAGAAAACAATTATGACATGCTGCAGACTCCCAAAATACAATGGGAGTTTATAGCAGCTGTATTAGTATGTTCTGCAGTAGATTTATGAACTCTTGGTACTGGGTTTTCACTATGTTCCACAGTAACATGCACATGGAACTCAAAGGTAGCAGCAAAGACAGAAATCTGATTGTCTTGTGTGGAAAGTCAGTCAGTTTCTGATTGTACTGAGTAGAAGGACCTGATTGAATACAGGATATATATAAAGCTATAGGAACCATGTACTGTCTTAACCAGGCATTGCCATTAAAAAGGCAAAATAAATTGCTTCAAGGTCAGTTTACAATAGTCCTACAATAAGTAGGTTATACAGTGATAGATCCTGAACTAGCTGCTATGACTCAGGAAAGAGACCTTGGAGTCATTTTAGATAGTTCTCTAAAAACATCTGCTCAATGCACAACAAGTACCAAAAAATCCAATACAATATTGAGCATCATTGGGTGCCTGTAGATGTGCTGTGGGGCTGCTACAGTGCACTGTAATTATGGCATGTCACAGCAGACTCAATTAATAGAGTCTGCTGGAGCTTAGTAGTTACCACATTCCAGTCAGCCTCCATATCTCAAGTATTAGCATCCCTTCACTTCAAAATGGTGAGGGGATACTTGAACTGACCCTGCTGCCATTTTGAAGTGCAAGGATGCTAATACATAAAACACTGTGGCACTTAATTAAAGCAGATCTCAGAACTGGTCTCATTAAAGCACTCCCCTCCCACCCGCAGAGTGTGTGTAAAAGTGCCCATTAAGAATTGAAAACAAAACTTGGAACATCAGCATTCCATTGTACAGTGTGTCCACATCTTGAATGTGTGCAATTATGATCCCTGTATCTCAAAAAGGATGTAGTAGAATTAGAAAAGGTACAGAGAAGGGCAACCAAAATAATTGGGAGCCTGGAGCAGTTGCCATACCAGAAGAGACTAAAAAGACTAAGACTCTTCAGTTCAGAAAGGAGAAGGTGGGAAAAGATAAATTCACGAAGGGTGTGAATGAAGTGAATAAGGAACTGCTATTCATGGAGTCCCAGAGTACTAGAACTAGGGAACATATGCTGCACTTAGCAGGAGACGGGTTTAAAAATAACAAGAGAAAGGTTTGGGGGTTTTTGGTTTATTTTGTCTTTGTTTGTTTTTTTGCAGGGGGTTGTTTTTTAATGCAGCACATTGTTAACTTGAAGAACTCATTACTGCAGGAGGCTGTAGAAGCAGATAGAACATCCAGGTTAAAAAAGGGACTAGACAAATTGTGGCAATGATGGAAGATCAGATTCATGATGTCTCGTGCCTTGAATCTTGGTCGGGTGTCGACGGTCCCGCTCAATAGATAGTCTTGGCTCCATCAGGATACGCAGTCATGACAACTGACGAAGGAGATTGCCAGTTAGTCATGCTTAAACTCCATGGACATGAGTTCCAGCCATGAGACTATAGCCTCGTCAGACTCCATTTCAGATTCTTTGTATAGCTGTTGTAATTCCGTCCAAGCACGAATGCGACTGGTGACGACATCTTGCTCATCAGTTACTTGGTTGATCGTGGCTGTAGGGCAAGCTGCTCTTTTGGGAGTTGATGTTATTACAGGCTGATTTGCTGCTGTGGGAGTCACTGTTGCTGTTACTGCTTCAGGCAGGAGGGGCGGATGCAATCTTCCGCCTGACTCTCTCTTTCGTCAGCAAGAAAGCATGGTT
>NW_005841957.1:1081656-1110325 GCF_000455745.1 Alligator sinensis | reverse complement strand
CTCGAATTAGAATACAAATGGCGGGAACTCTTTGCACCGAGCATTTCTTAGATGCAAAAAGAAATGCACCATGCAAAGAAAGCTACAAATTGGCGGGAAATTCTCCCTTGTACCGGGGTTCTCCTTTACAACAGAAAACTCCACCGTGCAAAGAAGCTGCAATTTAGTGGGAAAATAATTTAGCAGTGCCAAAGCGCACACAAAACAAAAATCACAACTTTGGGTTGTGACACTAAGTTTCAGTGGTGTGTCACACAATTAAATGACTATTTTGCATTATGAGTGGCCTTTTTTCAATATGCAACTGAAGATATACTACCCTGGACTCAGGTCACAAATTAAGTTGCTATGAATACACTAAATACTTAAATGAAATACCTAAAAATGGAAACAGAGAGCAATTCAGAAAGTGATGTTCGTGGTTCAAATAGGTGGCATGTCTTCTTCTTGACCCAGTAGAGAATCTGTACCCTTTTACAGATTTTGTGAGCACTTGGCCACTGATGTATCTTTTTAGAGAGGCTTTGACATAAAGCAGCTCATTGTTATTTATAGTTAGAGAATCCTAAAGTAACAAGGCAGGCGAGGTTCTTTGAGCAGATGTGATATCTTTTATTAGACCAATTGAGTAGTTGAAAAAAAGGTCTTATCAAACTTTTGGGCTCAGTCACCCTTCTTCAGGCATAGGGAGTCTTTGCTGGTCTGAGACTCCAAGGAATGAGAGCAGCTAAAAGTGTGGCAGGATGTCAGTGAGAACGTAAATAGGTAGAAATTAGAAAGACAAAAGGTATAGCAGGTAAGGGAGGGGGAAAAAAGCAGGGGGGGAAAAAGCCAAGGAGAGACATTACAGTGATAGAATACAATGTAGAAAAGAGGCTGTCTGTGAAAAAGGAAACAGTTCGAGATCAGGAAGACAGGAGTGAGAGAAGCTAAAAGTGTGATAGGATGTCAATGAAAATAAAAATAGGTAGAAATTAGAAAAACAACAGGTAAAGCAGGAAAGGAGGGAGAAGAAAGTAGGGTGGGGAGCCAAAGGGAAACACTACAGGGGTAATAATACAAGGTAAAAACAAGCTCAAAATGAAAACAGGAAATAGTTAGAAATCAGGGAGACAAAGGGCAGAAAAGTAGGGGTGGGGAAAAAGAAGAATGTAAAAGGTCAGGTCAGGCAGGTACCTGGTAAATAAAATGTCAGGCAGATTGTAATGTGTCATAAATCCAATGTCTATATGGAGTCCATGGTTTTTTGTATCCAGTAGAATTATGAAGTGAAGTTCATAGGCTCATCTATGAAAGGTGTTTTGTAAGTTTCCTTTGAGGATCAGAACTGAGAGATCGGAGAGGGAGTGATTATCCTGTGAGAAGTGTGCCCCCACAGGTAGTTGGGTATTCTTGTCTTTGATAGATTTTCAGTGTGGTGTGCATTCGTTCTGGTGTGCAGTTGTTGTTTGGTTTCTCTGTGTTATCCCTGATGTCTTGCTCAGATTTTATTTTAATATTAAAGTAAAGTAGGTATATTTAGCTACTGACTAGAATTTAAGTTGAATGAAGAACATTCTTATATACCATGGCCACTTTACTGCAGAGTAAACTAATTAGCAGCAGAGTAAAGTTTCACTGTTTACACATGCACTGGTATTAGGCTGCAGTAAATTAATTAACAACACTGTAAGGTAGTCCTCATCAGGGACTATTTTACAGTGGAGTTATTAACTGTTATTAAATGCATGTGTAGATTCTGACCACTGGGTGTAAATGCCACCCAGTCAGCAGGAGGCTAGACTCCTGCCTGTTTCCTCACCACATGGCTTTGCACTTTCAGCATCCTTGTGCCCTAGCCAGCCTATCTGCTACCCACTGCCAGAGCCTGGAGCAAAGCAGAGCAGGACTGGAGTGGCCCTGGAGTAAACTGCTTCACCCCAGCTCAAATTGTTGCTCTCCTGGGTGCACATGTTGACACTGCACCTAGGAGTAGTATACTCTGGCTCAAACTGTTCTGGAGTTCATTGCTTTGAATTAATTGTACATGTAGATGTGTCCTTTGTTCCTTAAGTTATGTTGTATTGATTGAACGTGTTGAATTAAATTCTATTTAAGATAGGACAATTAGTGTGTTAAGGCAGGTGTTTACACAATATAGAGTTAATACCTATGTTACATATTTTGAATGAATCAATGGAAGTATGTTTTATAAACAAGGAGAAACATAGTGCCAAATAATCCTATAGTAATTCCCCAAAACAGTATCTGATGTCCATGCTTAGGTTGCTACATAGAATATTAGATATATGGCAGCACACTTTCCTACATATTACGTCACTACTAAAAAAATCATAGAGGTAGGTTTATTGTAAGATTTTTGGTCCTACATAGGATCTAGTCTAGTAAGGATTTAAAATATCTTATTCCTAGATTAGAAAAGAAAATTCACCCACCATAGTCTAAAATAGCAACCCTGATCCTCATCATTTGTAGTGTAAGGGCCCCTAACCAGTAAAACTGGGCTCTCAACTGCATAATTCTAGACCCCAATTTATGTAGATGAGCTTCTGTCATCCCCAGATACTTTCCCTCTAAAAGGAAATACAAATGGTTTTGGGATATGGAGGGTCTGTACTGGCCTGCTGCCAACAAAAGTCTAACATTGTACCCATGGCTTTCTTTCCAGGGCCTGCTGTTAGGAAGAAACCTATCATTGCAATGTTTTTTGATAAAGGCCCCAGGACAACAATTAGTACATCTCTAACTTCAATTAAATAAATCATTCCATTTGGGCTAGGCACATGCCTAATTAAGTACTTGCTTACTTAATGGATGAGGGTCTAGATACATAATTTAATATCTCTAACTGGTAACATAGTAGAGACTGTTTGCTGCAAATGTGTGTAGATACAAGAGTGGTGAAGTCTTTAGCTAGTCACAGGTATCATTCAAACTAACCCAGGTGTATTCGTTTTTAATATTGAACATAAATAGTTGATGTATTTGGTTTTTATGGCTAAACAGGATTCCTCTGACTTCTATTTAGTCTGACTCAGGAAATAGCATGGCACTTTTCTAATCTGGCTGTATATTCCATCTTGTTATCTTGCTAGCTGGACTGGCAGCTTTTTATTCAATTGGAAAATTACAGCACAAGTTTTAGTTCTGGTGAGATGCTAGTCAGAGACTGTATGATACTTTTAAAAAGTTTGAATCATTTTTGCTTGACTGCATGTTCATCGTCATGATAGCATTTCTGATACTATTTACAGATATTACTACTTCCTTATGTATACATGGCTCTGCATGTGACAGTGAAATATTTCTTAGACCTGCTTAGTTTCATGGTGATCAAATACCTATTATACAGTGAAGTACATCTGCTTTAAAATCTCTGCCACTGCACAATGGATAAGCTCTTACTTATAAACCCCAACCATATGTTTACCTGCCAAATTAGTAGTCAAATGCTTCCTTCCTTTGCTGACAGTTAGTATCTGATCCAAATGATCTTTACCTTAAATTGTCATGTTGTGTCACATTTATCACATAGTACCTGGTACAGCCTTCTACTTTGTGCAGCATTTGGCTTGGAACTGCAAAAGAGTAACTTGATGATAATGTGGCATCAGGTGTCATTTTTATTTTCTTCCTCAGATTTTATTCCAGCAGAGAAATGACAGACCTGGGCAGCAGATCTAAAGCACTGTGCTGCCATGTGAGCTGTCCACTACAAATTAATGTTCTAATGTGCTGCTGCAAAGATTATTATCGTAGACTTTTTCATTGAGAATGTAGCCCCTCTTTTTAAAATCCCTTCCCAGCTTCACCTTTATTTCATACAGTATAAAAGGTTCTTGTCTGTTTTTTTTCCCTTTTGGCCTAGCTGCATCAGCACACACAGACTTTAAACACGCTGACTCTAACTTCTGATCAGCTTCATGAACTGGTTAAGTTCTTTCTTAAAACTCACTTTGCTGTTATGTCTACAATATAAATTATTTGATTGCTGGTGTGCAGATCCCAATTCTGAGTCTGCTACCTAATAATCATAGAAAATTAGGGTTGGAAAGGACCTCAGGAGGTCATCTAGTCGAACCCCCTGCTCAAAGCAGGACCATCCCAGATGGTCATCTCTAGATCATTCCAGCCAGGGATTTGTTGACCCAGGCCTTAAAAACCTCCAAGGGTGGAGATTCCACCACCTCTGTAACCCATTCCAGTGCCTTACTACCCTGCTAGTGAGAAGAATATTAGGAAAAGCTAACCTAAACCTGCCTTGCTACAACTTGAGACCATTGCTCCTTGTTCTGTCATCTGCCACTGTTACCACAAACCTCCATGTCCCTGGAATTGGTTGTGTCACTTACGTTAAGTTGAAATTTGCATGCTCAAAAGTATTCAGGAAAAGTAGGCTTGAGAAGGTATGATGTTTTGAACTATTGTCCTACTTAAGAGTTGCGAGGAGATGGCGCACAAGTGACAAACAAGTTTTGGCACCAAAAGTGTGCGAGACAGAGATACAGGTTATGAGGAGATTAACATCATGATTGGTTGAAAATCGAGAATGTGACAAGCATGTATCTGAAAGTGATGAGTGACAGGCACATCTTTGGTTCCATTGGTTGAAGTTTTGATTGGCATGAGCCCTGGGAGTGTAATTGGTACAGGAAAGTGTTGTGATTAGTAGGCTATAAAAGAGCCTGAGCCCAAGATTTGGTGTGCGAGTGGGACTTAGGTGTGCAATGAGTAGGATTTGATCAGTGTGCGAGTAAGATTGGGTTCTTTTGGATGTGTGTGTGGGTAATTGTTACATAAGGTGGATGTGTTGGTGTGACCCATGGGTCTGCATGACAGTTGCTGATTGTTGAAGGTGATTTTTCTGGGTGTGAGCTCAGATTTCCAGGGGTCATCAGAGATAACCCCAGACCAGCTATCCACCAGGTGCTGACCACCGCTGCCTGTACAAAAGGTAAAGTATTACCCATCTCTATTAAAGGCGTGGAGCCTCTGTGAGAGAGGAATACTCCTGGGAGGGAAGAGGAAAATAACATGGGTTGACATACTATTGTGGCTAAGGGAGCTTGTGAGTTCTTGGGAGATACATCTGTGCCTGCAACCACAACATTGTTGCAAGTGTGAGGTGAGAGACCCATTAGCTCTCCAGCTTTCTCTTTCTCTCCACTCTATTCCTTTGTTTTCTGTCCCTTTCCTATTGTTAATTCTGTATTTGGTGTTGTTCATTATTGTTTGCTAATTAATACTGTTACAATATATATTCTTGTGGTTTTCAGTCTAAATTAAGTCGGTTGAATTTGTTTAAGTCCCTTTGTCGCCAAGTTAGAGCCAGGCTGTCGGTTTAAACTTGGTAAGAGTCACCACTTTCATTTGCTGAGTGAGAGTTAAATACTAATTTGCATATCCCCAGTCAACACCACCACTGAGGATAGTCTAGCTCCAATAATGTCTCATTGTTTCCTTGAGTTCCCACACTACCTCAGCAAGCAGATACATACATGCTTTATTTTTTTTTAAATCTATTGTCTCCCATCTTAGATTGCAAGATCTCTGGGTCAGGTGCTCTGGATTTGTGCAGTATCCTAGTACAGGAAGTTACAGGTCTATAACCAGGGCTCCTTAGTTGCTATGGAAAAAGAGGAAAGTAGGTCTGTACCTGGCATCCATAAAGACAGCATATGGATGTTGGAGAAGGTAGTTACACACCCCCCCCCCCCCCCCCCCCCCCTGCCACATGCCTCCTCTCACAGCCACCCAGACGGTCCCCAAGCCCTAGCCCTCCAACCTCTGCCCCTCACAGACTTATCTGCATCCAGCTGCTCAGGCTGCTCCCACCACACTGCCTGGCTGTATGCCAGCCACCTGCATGGGCACATGTACATGCACATGGTGTCCCCTGCCTCTAATCACCATCTCTCCACTCCCCACAGCCCCAAGCAGCTCATTGCAGGCTGGAAGGCTGCCAACCTGCAAGTGGAAAACTGCAGCTTTTCCTTTAATGGATAAAATCCATCATTTTCTCCTTCAAATGAGAAAATCCGCATTTTTCCACAGTGAATGAAAAACCCAGATCCCTGGTCATAAGCCACTTGAAATCAGATGTGCACTTTGATATTGAGTAGACAGAATAAGCTCTCACCCTGTGATTTAAGAATTTAGCTTTTTCTTGGTCCAAGACATTTGTACACCTAATAAGAGAACAAAGTATTTCCCTAAGAGTAATTAAACTAGAACTACATGCAGCCAGCTCAATGATAAATTAGTTTTTGGGTGCCAAACTCATCTGGCCACATGGGCTGGATGATTGGTGTGCGGCCACTCAATGTGCTGGACTGGACTCATGGCTCCCACCACATCAACCCACCAGTGCTGGATTCAGTACACATGGTGTTAGCTCTGGCTGCTCCAGGACAGCACTGCATGCAGTGCCCATATGGGGCCAGAATGGGACCCATGCCACATGTGGCACTCACCCAGCCACTCCAGGACTCATGCTGCACACAGCTCCTGCCCTGGTCAACTGGGACCTGTGCCACCCACAGTAACCACCCTGGACAGGCCAGGGTGGGCACCACATGCAGCATGCATCCCAGACCCTGCACATGGAGTCAGTCTGGTACAGCATGTGATTGTACAGCATGTGGGGAACTGCATACAGAATGTGGGTTAACTCCAGGCCCAGAGGCAGTACCTGAGGCCAGATGATGAGGCTCAATGGTTCAGATCTTTGACACCATGAAATTAGCTAGTATTGCAATTGGAAGTTAATTACTTCCTGAAGTTTCTAAAGGAATACAAATTGTGAGTCAACTCTCCATCACCCACTTTTATACTCTTATAATGAACCAACCCACCTTGATGAAAGGATATAAATCCTTCAGAACAAGATGACATAATGGAAAAATGCTCTAACCTTGCACCTCTGGTGTGAATTCAAAACTGATATAGAACATGTGAAACAGTTTTAATCTCACCTCTTTTTGTGTACCTCTGGTCACTGGACAATCTTCTGTAATATTCAATAATTTGGCACCAGGTCATCAGCTTCTGCTTTGTGACTCTGCACGTTACAGTTAAATATATTTGTCCATGCTTTATGGGAAGCTCTATTCCTGTCAGGGTCTTCTATTCTGGGGATGTCTACAATTATTTTTTTAAGACAGTAATCCAATAAAACCAGGAAAAGATGAACACTGCCAGGTGGATAATGGTATCCATGAAGCTACCTAGGATTTAAAATTATACCTCAGACTGGTATCTCAAAACTAGAAGTAATCAGTTAAATATAGGATCCTGCTTCTTCCATTGTTAACATTAAAGCATGTAAGTTAATATGAACCACATCCCTGACATTGCTTATATTTGCTAAAAACAAATATGCTAATGATAGTAAAATAAGCAGCAAAAGATTTTTTCAAATGAATACTATTAGGTGGAATAGTAAGAGCAGAACCTAGTACTTTCCCCACTCTAACCCTTGCATAATATACACACAATTAAATCTCTTATTATTTCAAAGAAATTCACCATTAGATGTTTCAAAAAGTGCAATCACAAATGGAATATAAGAAGGGAAAATTTTGGTCCCACACATTCCAACAAATGAAAAATGGATATATCTAAATCTAAGTATCAAATTATTCTTGTTCAATTGCTGTGTAAGGAGACACTTGTCACCATCATGGCAAATATGCACTATAAATGCAACTGTACCTCCTAAAGAAGGATGCTGGCTAGTGTAAGTATATTTTACCTTAGCCTTCAGATTAGTTGTTCTTTACTTTGGAATTATTTGGACTACAGTGTAGCAGAATTTGGGTTACATTGTGCCACATATACAAAACACACAGTAACAGACTCTGCCATGAAGACATTTACAGTCCATGCTGATAGTTCATTACCAGTATAAGATAAATACTTTCCAAGAAACATTTTAAAAAATTAACTTTATGTTGTGGAGGTGCATAACTGAGTGGAAAAAGGAGGAAAACAGGGAAACAGCATGGAGTACTACCTTTGGGCACGTCCCCACAAGCGTGCACATGTGGTTTGCAGTGCTACAAACCACACATGCCTCACATTCCTGATGTAAAAAAAAGCCAAAAAGTATGGGGTGACACACATGGCTGCTGCATGCATCACCAAAAACTTCCAGCCAGGCTCTGTGCACCCACATCACCACTGGTACAGCCCCAGGAAGCCCCCAGGGCCCCAGATAAGGCTGCTGGAGGCAGTCCAGGTGTCCAGCCTCTCCTAACTCACCAGGGGCAATTTGCTGTGTATGCATGCAGAGGCATGCCTGGAGACAACTAGCAATGGCACCCTTTGAGGGTGGGGGAGAAAAGGGAAAAAGCAAAAGAGCCTCTGTAGCAGCTGGTGGCTAGCCATGATGCTACCATGAATGCAGCAACGAACACTGTCCTGTGTCAGTGCTGCCCAAGGTGCAGAGCTGCCTTGTCACTCCTCTGGTTTTAGGATAGATAAAGATATTTAGAAAAGATATTCCCTTGTATTTAGCCATCACCAAAAATAAAACAGCTGTATACAGAATCCTACAAACTTTGTCATCTTTCAAAAATAGTAATTTGATTCTTTGAAATACTGCATGTTTTATTTTGTTTTGTTTTTAATATTCTTTTAATCATCTCCTACAAAGCAAAGCAGGCTCAGGGAATTCTGCACAATATAAACAGAAACTACCTTATTTTTATAGTGCTTCACTGAATTAAATTATGATGGCATAGAAGATATTTACAATAAATGGCTTATGGGTATTTCGTAACCTGGCTTCATAGGAACCCTCTCTTTCATGGGCAACTGGTGCTGCCTTGGGGGTGGAGGGATGAGCCCCCCCTCCCAGCATCCAGTCAGCAACCAGGGGGAAGTCCCCCATGACTGATCTCACTGACAGGGGGTCCCCCATGGCCAATTGCTTCTGGGGGCACCATGGCACTCCCACTCCCCAGCTGGTGCTTGTGGGGGGGCACCAGTGCTCCCACCTGCCCCCTCAGCTCATCGCCTATGCAGAGAGCACATCCAGTCAGGGGGTGCACCGGCGCTCGCAGGGGGTGCACGTGTACCCACATGCACTCACTACACGTCAGCACTGCTCTCTTTAATCCTATATTCTACATACTCAGTGTTGGTGGTTTACCTACAGTAGCACCTGTAGCCATAAAAATCCTAAAAGTTTCTAGATAATCCAGTGGTCTTCAGAACATACATCTAAAAACATTTTGCTTATATAGGAATGAAAACTAAAAGTTATTTCATCCCCCAAGGAGGCCAGAAATTCATTTTTTCTCTGCTGAAGATTTTGTGTTTTAAGTCGCAAGTTCACAGCTAAAAACTGTTGAATAACTGGGAGAACAATACAAAAAAAAGTACAATTGCTAGAGATCATAGGCTATTGATTCATGAAGTCAGTTGTTCTATGGCAAGCCAAGATTCTAATAATATACTTAAGATTTCAGTTAAATATACTTATCTAAATTGTTCAACGGGGAAGGTGACATTTATGAATGGTATAATAAAATTCTGATTTGATAATTATGTCAGCTTTTCAGAGACCTGTTATAGTCAAAAGGAAAAGAGCTTTCAAAAGAAGGATAAAAATATTCATAACCAATTTTTTAAAGCAACAACAACCAAAAATTCTAATGCTCAAGATCATGAAAGAAAGAAAAAAAGTTTTTAATGCCAGGACGAAGTTCTGACTATCAGCTTCTATTGCAGATAATCCTATTTACATCAGTAGGTCCAGAATTTTATCCTAACATTTATTTGTTGAGTGATCAATTAGAGTATTTTTGCTAGCTACAGAAGTTGCAAATCTTATTTTCCTTTTCTGTAAGTCAATATAGTTGCTTGTTTACAACTAGTAACATGAATCACATATCATTTTTTGGCTGACTGAACATGCCACAAGTTCAGCAATGTGAGCCAAATGATGAGCAAAATTGTTGTGTCCAGTTTCCTCTAAATGAAGGACTCAGATATTCTGTGTGCTGGTTCTCTCTCTCTGGCACACACAGACAAACATTTTCACTGTCAGTTCCTAGGATATCCAGGATTTCAGGAACAAAGTTCTGACAGTTGAAAACTACAGCTGTACTTCTTAGCTACAAATAGTCAAATAAAATTGGTGGCTAACACCTTCTTATGACCTGGACCACTTCCTTTGTTGTTCATCAGACCATTTTGCAGGTGTTCCTACTCATACAAAATGCTTGACTTTTTATTATATATATTGCTAGTCTACTATGGCATAAAATGTTTGAAGTATATCTATGGAAAGAAGTCCATAATTAAGTAGTGGAAGTCTGTAAAAATATATCATAAAATAAAGTCTTACTACTCATTTCACGCAGCCCAGTTTCCAGTGTAATGTCTCAACCACATAAAAACAAGCACATAACTAGATATTTCACAGAACAGTTACTTTAAATCTAAAAGCCAATTTATTTTGAACAATATAAAATCAAGTTGATAATTTATTCTGAAAATATTTATACATTAACAGAACTGAGAGTTAGTTTTTTGCTTCCATGCTTCACAACAAGATTAGTCAGTTTTCTCCACATCAGTAATAAAAAAAATGTTTATGTTACTGATATGTAAGAGCAGTTCAAAGCTGTATCACCAAAAACTGCAGTAAGAATTTGATTTATTTTTCTTCTGTAAAGCTGACTTTCCACTTACAAATGTTTATCTACATATTGTTTGTTATCCAAGAAATTTTTAAGCAGCAAATAAAAAATTATCATAGTTCAGGCTTCATACACACAGACAAATGTGTCCTCCATTAGGGAGTGTGGAAAGAAAAAGTGTATAAGCTTTAAGTGACATGTTCAATGACTACTGCAAAAAGCCCCTATATAAGACTGAGCTTCTCCTTAAAATGATGCTAGTGTGCATAGTTAGTGGATGGAGTATAGATGACCTCTCTGTTTCAGGGTTTTGACCCAAGGCACTACTGTTAACTAAAAAAAAATCTTCTAATTTGTTAGAAGTCTGTTGAAACTTAGTATCTCACAACGTGTAGCTTTTTGTATCTCAGATAGTTAGACATTCCCTTGTGCCTCCTAGCCCTCTCCAATATAATCTTCTCTGGCTTGTATAGACCCAATAGACACAAATATCTGGTCTGTAGTACTTGGACTAAGATTGCATATGTCCCCGTTTTCTAGCCATTTGGGAATTCATTGTTTGGGTAGTAAATCCTTCCACACAGATTTCTTCTAGATACGTTTTGGCTCAATATAGATTCTTCCACCAGAATACAGATTCCCCTCCAAAGCTACTTTCCCTGATATATACTACCACATCAAGACTGCATACAGGAGATGATTCCAGAGAATACTCATTTTTGTTAAGAAGCCCATTAACATGGGTCTCAACTAAAATTTCTTTGTTTGCATTAAGTTCAGCTCTCAGTCACATACATAAAAAGGAAAATGAATCCCTGCACTGATACAGGGACTGGCAACTGGTTCATTCCCTACTGCAGACTGAATTGGTTGTAAGTTTTTTTTTCCCTGTAAAAGTATGAAGCATTGGCAAATGGTTGAGTTATAGAACTGCCTCTTCTCATCTGTTACCTGCTTTTGCCTAGTGTCTGCACTTGGCACGATATACAGCCAGTTTTGTGCCTAACATAGAATCCTTCTATGCCAGCACTGTTCACTGAGACTTACGGCTTTGGCAATGTAGCCAACTATTATAGGCCAATTGTGAGACAGGCTCAGCCTGTATCCAGCAAAAGGAAGGCTCGTACCACTGCTGATTATTTTCCAATCATTAAAAATATGAGTTGTGTGCTTACTTGTCAGTCTCACTCCTGTTCTGTTAGGGGAAGGGGAAGAGGTTCTTAGGTTAGGAGGAAATGTGAGCCCTTTACAGCTTGAACTTGAGAGTAACGAAAAATCTCCATTGCTGATCTATAATGTGGTATGAAAAAGTAGTTCAAAGTACTTTGCCAGGCTTAGAGGTTGCTATCCAAGAAGCCAGTGTGGGGATCTCAGTAGACTAACCACAAAGCAGTTGCGAATTGTCACAACCCAAAGTTGTGGATTTTTAATTGTGTGTGCTTCGGCACCGCTAAATTATATTCCCGCTGAATTGGAGCTCTTTTGCACGACGGAGTGTTCTGTTGTTATGGAGAACCCGCGTGCAGAAAAGTGTTTCCCGCCATTCTGTAGCCTTCTTTGCATTGTGCATTACTCTTGCATTTAGTGATGCACGCTGCAAAGGAGTTTTCCCGCCATTTGTATTGAGATTTGAGCCACATTATTGGCCGGTCTTAATTTAGGCACACGTGGCGGCTAGCTATTGGCTTGCTAGCCGTACAAAAGGCTTGGGTGGTTTCTGCCCAAGTTGGAGAGAAAGACGGAGAGAGACAGAGAGACGGATCTCTAACTGCTGTGGGTCCTTTCAAACCCAGCGCGTCTTTCTTAAGAAGGCGATAGAGGCTCCAATTGCCGAACCCCCGGAGCCTAGCAAACTCCGGGGCACCACTTACCGACAGCCTCTAGCCTCTCCCCGTCACCGATCGCAGCCCAGACGAATCCCTACCCTAGAACCCAGTTATCGACACCACGGAGTCTGAACCACTCCGAGGATCCTGGGAACAGAGTTTTAGAGTCCTCCAACGAGGATTGAAGCGGAGCTGTACCTGGGAAACTGTCCAGCCTGCACCGCGACCATCTCCGGTGTAAGTAAATAATCTTTTCAATCAAACATTATGCCTCCGTGACTGATTCTAGCTCGAGCGTACTGCTCCACCCCGCGACTTTTCTCCAGCCCCGCATGCCCGGGCTGCTGGCCACAGCCTGCGTGCACACAGACGGGCCTGGCTCGCACCCGGTGAGGACGGGACCAGGAGCCGGCCCGCACACCCATCAGACCCAGGCATACACAGAGTAGTTTTGAAATTTTTGAAGAATGTTGGGAGTTCAGCTGTTTTTTTAAGGTCTTCAGTAGTTTTTCTTCCTCTACTGCTAGACTAGCTCTGGTCAGGAAAAGTGAAAGTTTCAATAACAAAGAAAGAGCATTTAACATTCTTGCCATGTAGCGAGCAATTTTCTACTACTTCAATTGCTTCCTTTTCACTTTATTTTTTAAAAGAGTCTCCTGCAGATAAAGAAAGAAGCTGTAACACTACAACTTCCACATTGGCATATGGATATTCTCACCACGATGTTGCCTGGTGAGCCAGGAAGACCATAGGGGAAGGAAAAAACACCAGAGAGCCTGTAGCACTTGTTATGAAGTGTTTATCTGTGTTTAGTTTACTACAGCTAAAAAAATTTAGGTCCATTTCCCCATGAGTTTTCTTCTCTCTCCAGGAAGTCAAAGCCTTTCAGAGGCAGGTCTCAGCTCATTCTCAATTCTACCAGAACTGAGTACCTGTCTCCTTTTGTCCTTGACCTTCTTTCCTTAAATGTTACCTCTCAGTCCATCACCTTGAAATGAGCTGATCAAATTTATATAAATTCTAGACCATTCCTAGTCCAAGCAATAGGCTTAATGGATAATTAGAGATGGCTGTTTAGGTTCAGTCCCCATGTAAAAGTTAACTCTGTCACAGGTGTAAGATGCCCCAGTAGCAGTAAGGACTCATTCAAAAGTCTTCCCTATTAACTTTCAGTGCTACAAGTGTGTAGATATGTGTACATGAGATAGGTAAGCACCTAAATCACTTTCAAAATGAAACCTGCGCTTTTTGCTTTTTTAAAGATTTTTGCTCCTGTTCTGATTTGCTCTAAAACTAACAATCCATGATTGTATATTCCTGCAGAATATATTTAATGGTAATCATTTCTAACAAAAAAAATATTTAACACAATAAATGTGAAATATTCTAAAAATAGTGTACCTGTAGCTGTCAAGAAGGTGCTTCCATGTACAAAGAAATGCTCTTTTCAAATGCTTTAATACCCTTTAAAACAGAGAAGTTGAACAAGCATAATTTTAAAGCAAATGACAGTAAAAATGTCTATTTTAAGCTTGTAAAAGTGTGTTAAATTAGTAGTAGCATAAGGATCCAAAGTAGCTCAGCTAATAATCTTCTCTCCTGAGCCTTGTAGTCAAGTTAGCGCTTTCATTAAATTCAACTCCACTAGGGTTACTCCAAACAAAATGCATTTGAGTTTGCTATTTCTTATTCACCACTATTCTTTTAAAGGATTTTCTCATGCTGTTTCCATGTTTTAAAACCCTAATCAAGTCTTTCTCTAGTACAATATCCTTACTAAAAATTGCAGAAACTGTATAATAATGTTTTCAGTCAAAGAAAGGGAACATAAAGATAAAAATGAAAACATCCAACAAATCACTTTGTTCATGCTATGCAACGTGATATTGTATAATAAACTAGGAGTTATTTTGCCTTCCATGAAAGATCACTTTTAAACAAAAAAGTTAGTTGTAATCCTAGGTTTTGGGGTTTGGTTTTTTGTTGTTGTTTTACTAGACATTGGTATTAACATATTCAATCATCTTTGGTAAAGAATGTAGGCAGATGGCTAGCACATCTGACTGAATATCTAGGAAATTACCACTGTCACTATCACTGTAGAATGTAAGCCTCTTAAAAACAATACTAAATTTGTCTTCAAAACAACCCTGTGAGATACAGAGATATTAGTATTCTCAATTTACAGAATAAGAAATACAGTATATGGGTGCTTGAGTGACTTGCTACATCATAAAAGAAATCTGCAGAAAAAAATCAGGATTGCACCCAGATACTGCATGTCACTTTCAGTTAGATTCTTGGGGTCAGATTCTTAAAGGTATTTAGGTGCCTAAAGATGCAGATGGCAATTAAAGAGTAAAATAGATTAAAGGTATGGGTACAGATACTAAGATTCAAGATTTACCTCTCCCAGGAAAAAAAAAACCCACTAACTATTATGCTACAAAGCCCTACCCCTGATCATTTGTCCTCCTTTGGACTCCACAGCTTTGCATTGTTGGCTTTAAAGTTGCCCAGATACTTCAACAAGAGGAGTAGAGGTTTCCCTTTCCCACTCAGGATAGATGTGAGTTTGAATGCTCTTCAGGTTGATGAGACCCAAACAGTGGGGACCAAGCCTTTTGGTAGGCTTGCCACAAATTAGCTCTGTGTGCCACTCTGATCCCCTGCCCCTTCCCCTGCCCAATCTGCTGCTCTGCTTTCTGCTCCCTTCCCTACCTGCCACTGTGCCTCCTGTTCCCTCCCCAATTTGCCTCATACCACTCACAGAAGTTGCTTGTGCCACCTGTAGTATAGATGCCACAGTTTGGACACCCATGCCCTAGAACACAGGTTTCCCATTTCCTCCACTAAGTATTACTTACGTAAAAAGTGGGCACCACCACCTCCTGTCGGTGAATGCCTATTCTCAGAAAAGGAACTCAGCATTCTAAATTCTGAAACAAAGAAGGTGCCTTACTCAGGAGGTATTGTTGCTCCAGAGAGGGGCACAGCGTGTCTAGTTACTTATTGGCTACTTACAAAGTTGCTTAATTCTCCACATTCTCTGTAGAGAGCCTAGTTGCCTAAATCTGTCTGTCTGGATTATATTTCAGAGAATTTTCTTGTAGTCTCTAAAAATAATAATCCAGTAAATCATAGCAGTAGACTGTTTCCTGAGGGTGGAGCAATCTGCTTTCACTGAAGAAACCGTCTAGATGATTAACACTGGATTGGTCTTCTGAAGCCTGGCACCTAGTTTTCAGGCGTTTCAATGTGTAAAGAGCAAACTGGATTAGGTCTTTACTGCAATTTTTTTAAGTGCCTAGATACCTAAATCTTATTGGTTTCACACTTGCTTTAATCGCAAGACCACCCATCCTCTTTAGGAGAACCAATGTATTTAAACTATGCTTTTTATTTTTCCAGGGACTGTACTATGACCTTTGGCTTTCCATTTTCTCAGCAGTGCACCTTGCTGTCAATTAATTATTTCTACAGCAATTTCATATTTCAGTTTCAGCAATTCCCTGGCATAATGTAAGAAACACCTATGGTGACTTGCTGATGCAGCTTTAGTAATGTACTAGCTCAACAAATGCTGAGTTAGAGTCCCTTTTCCTCAAATAGGGCATTTACATGTTACAAACTCAGCTATAACTGAAACATATATGGAGCTGTAACTTCCACTGTCAGGAATCAATCTAGTGTTATGATTTACAGTTACTGAGTTATTATTTTTAGAGTTTCAATGTGAAAGCTGCAGGCATGTCCAATGTTAATTAGTTCATGTCACATTTCTTTTTAATTGTTTTCTTTGTATTGAGACTATTGTGGTGGACTATCTCTATTCAAAACAGGTACTACTAAAGAAATGTATTTCTAAGGTTATTTTATAAATATTTTTTTATATACACTTTTTAGGCAGTTGACACAATCTAGCCCATCACCATTACATGATCATCAGAATCCTGATGTACAGATTTGAATGTCCTTTTTGATCAACTTATGACTTAGTTACTTTCCCTGACAAAGTTTAAAACAAGATCCATGTTCTTTATCTAAAGTATAAAATTTACACAGCTTTTGTGACCTCTGCAAAGTAGACAGTGAGACTACTGATCAACAAAATTTCAATATCTACTTCCTTCATAGTCACTAAATCTATGGTTCATTATGGGTGTGTGAAGCTTTGGTCACTGATTCAATTTGGAGAAGATTCAGTCTGATTCAGAAGCCAAATCAGTGATTCCAAATTGAATCAGGAGAAAAGAAAAAAACCTCCAAATCGATTCAGAAAAGATTCGGAGATTTGGAAGGTGGTCTTTCAGGGGAACAGAAACTGAGAAGAGGGAGAGGGAATGGGGCGGGGAAGACTGACATCTCTATCTGGCCAGTGACTGTGATCTTTCCCTGAGTCCTCTTCCAATCACAGTGCTCTGGGGGAGGGACGTAGAAACAACATATAAGGCTCTGTCTGCAGGCTTTCTGTGCCTTTTGTGAGCTGTTTCTGCCTGAAAGGTACTGGACTGGCTTAGCTTCCTACGTGGTCTGTCTCCTGCTAGTTTTTGTTCTTGGAACAGATTGGATACAGCTTACTAACTAGAACCCCACTACTTACCCCTATCCAATCTATTTCTTTCAATTTATATTTGTTCTTGTTTGTTTTTTCCCCCCACACTTTTTAAAAAGTATTTTCCCTGTATTTTGCCATGTTTTCCCATGCTTCCCCTGGCAGTGTGATCCATCACTGTGTAGGAAAACACATAAATTACACACACACACACACACACATCATAGAAGAAGTAGTTAGATAGAGATTATTAAACACAACACAGAGAAGTCAGACAATCATAGAAGAAGAAATTATATATAGTTATTATTAGTTATAGTTACACACACATACACTGACTAAACACAACACAGAATTCAGACAGTCATACATCAGAGAAGAAGAAGAGATATTATTGTAATTACACAAACAACAGTAAAAACACAGAAGAAGAAGTCAGACACAGTCATACATCAGAGAAGGAGGAAAGATATATTATTAGTTACTTACACACACAGATACATTTTCCAGCACAGGAAAGATTAATATGAAGTGTGCTGGAAAGGGAGATGCCAGGTCTTCTGGCAGGGGATGGAGAGGGGCTAGATGGGGTAGGGGGAGAGCTAGAGCTTCAACTCTGCCCCACCCCCCAAGTTGGACGCATCCTCTTTCCTGACAGCCATGAATCTTCTGCTTCCAGTGAGAGCAAGGAGGTGGGAGGAGTACCTGTCCCTGTACCACCTCCCCTAACACCATAAATAGCCAACAGCAGCAGAATGACAATCTCCTCTACACCAATTTCATCTCCCAGAGTGAGCCTCCCAGTGCCAGAGGAGGAGCTGGATCTGGAACCAGGGGACCTGAGCACCCTAGCAAAAGAAATTATGGGGACCAAGGGAGAATCTGAGTTAGTGCTCCACACCCCTCAAAGCTCCCCTAGAGCCATGTCTCCTCAGGAAGGCACCTCAGAGGAAGTTATGGGGACAGGTGGCTCAGCTTCCCCTGTCATTGTGCCTCTGTCTGCTGAGGAGGGGTATAAGGCAGGATCCCCACCCTAAACTCAGAAGCCAGGGGGTGGGGGGGGGGTAGAGTAGTGTGGGGTCATTTTGCGGTGACAGATGATCCCAAGTATGCTATTTGCCAGCACTACCAAAGGCAGATCAGCCGGAGCAAGGAGTTGAAACACTTCACCACCATGGTGATGCTGCCGCATCTCAGGAGGTAGCACCCCCTTGCCATTCTTCCTCCTCATCCTGGCACCAGTGTGAGCATGCCCAAAGGGAAGTCTCCCTCTCACTCCAAAGTCCCCATCCCTATGAAGCAGAGGCAGACCACCCTGGAGCAGTGGGGGAAAGCTGCATACAAAGGGGGGCACATTAAAAAGGCAAGCAAGGTCACCCAGAGCACTGGGGAGATGCTCGCTCTGGATGGCCAGCCCTTCTCCTTAGTTGAGCGGCCAGGGTTCAGGCAGCTGATGGCACTCTTGGCCCCATCCTACCAAGTACCTGCATGCACCATCTTTAGCAGGACAGTGGTGCCCTCCCTGTATGAGGCATGCAGGGAGTACTTGAGGGAGGAGCTGTGCAAGGCAGGGCCACAGGTAGCTTTGCACTTCATCTCCGAGATCTGGAGCACCCAGGGTGGAGATCACACCTGCTTCTCCATCAGAGGGCACTGGTGTGATCAGTCAGGCCATCAGTGGACTCTCCTTCCAGCAGAGGTGCTGGATGAGCCCCACACAGCAAGGGAGATCGTGGTGGCCATGAACTGCATGGTGCAGGGGTGGCTCATTGGGCAGGGCAAGCTCACCCATGGGTTCATGGTCACCGACAATGGGGCCAATATGGTCAAAGTTTTCAGTGATGCCAGATCTGTTGGCATCCATTGTGTGGCACACAAGCTGCACCTGATAGTCAGGGATGCCTTGGAGGGGGACAGGCCTGCCAATGATGGCACCATCACTACCACCCAGCTGATTTCAAAGTGCAGGAAGGTGGAGGGCTACTTGACTGAAACATCAAGTGGGGCAAGATGCTGTGGGAGAAACAGGCAGAGCTGAGTATCCCTGTAACAGGTATCTGTGCTGGGCCGAGATAAACTGTGACCCGCACACCTGTTCCTGAGGCAATCGCCCGCCTTCTCTCCTGCCACGCCTTGCTGTTAATTAATTAGTTGATGTTAATTAGTGGGAGGCTGCCATTGTACTGCCCCATTGCCAGGGTGCGCTATCCATGGCTCCTATCCTCCCCAATACCGCAGCCCAAGCCTCGCTGATTGAATAGCTGTTATGTCTCGGCCTTTTCTCAATCAGGCCCCTTTGTGGGCCTTCTCAAGTGTCGCCCCCTCCTCTGGGGCTTCTCAACTGTGCCCCCTCTCTGAGGCTTGCCACGCCCGCTCTGGGGCTTTTCAACAGGGCCCCCTCTCTAGGGTTCGCCACGCCCACTCTGGGGCTTTTCAACAGGGTCCCCTCTCTAGGGCTCACCACGCCTGCTCTGGGGCTTTTCAATGGGCCCCCTCTCTGGGGCTGGGGTCTATGTACCCCGTACGGTGTGCCCCTACTGGCGCTGGGGTCCCCATGCTACTGTGGGTCCCCTATGAGGTCTCCTCCAACCCCTAATAGCCTCACCCAAACCACCAGTTCAAACAACAACAAAACACAAGCCCCTGGGCTGTAACATAAATTGAAGCCGCCTGGCTAAAACAACATTGCTCAAGCATCTTGGAGCTGCTCCCCTTTTCTGCTAGCAGTACCTCCAGTCAGGCTTCTCCTCACATCCGCGCCCCCTGCCTCTCTGGCTGCTGGCAGGGAACTGCCTCTGGCCTCAGCTCCTGGGCTTTATAAGGGCCAGGCCCCTCTGATCAGCTGACCTTCCCTGGTTGTCCCAGCAACCCACAGCTGTGCTCCTTAGTCACTGCTAGGGCTCCTTCCCTAGCAGTTTTCCCCTTTTCAGGCACAGGGCCCCTGAGTGCTCTGTGACAGTCCCACAGCACAAAATTGTGCAGGATGTGGAGACTCGGTGGAACTCCACATACCTGATGCTGGAAAGGCTGGTGGATCAATGGGAGGCCATCCATGAGATAGCCTTGCTTGGGGAGACTGGGATCAGCAGCCCCCTTTAACAAAGCAAAGTGGGATACTATCTCCCAGATGTTAGTCATCCTCAAGCCATTCCTCAAGGCCACGGAGACCTTCAGCACTGGCGATGCCCTCCTTAGCCAGGTGATCCCCAGAGTTAGGGAACTTGAGAACCAAATAGAGAAATTCCAGGGGATCAGTGTTCGTGGCTGGGGCAAGCCACTGTCACCAGACAAGCAGACACTGTTGAGGCGGCTGAAGGAGCATGTCAGGAAACAGCTGGATCCATTGTGGTCCAGTACGGTCCACATGCTGGTGGGCATGTGCAACCCAAGGATGAAGGGATGTTCACTGGCAGCACCAAAACCCTCAGTCACTGGACAGAGGTGCTGGTGAACAGTGTCAGGGAGGCAGAAGGGCAGAGGTGAGGCAACATGGAAAAGGGGGATCCACTTTCATGTGCCAGCACTCTCAGCACCAGCACCAGCCAGTTTCCTCCACACCAGCCACTGCCAATGTGGGCCAAGAGCATGGCTTCAGTGTTGGGGTCCTGACGCACCAAACCCCAGCCTCAGCCTCAGGCAAGTAGTGCTGGGGCTTCAGTGGCTACCTATCTTGCCAAGGACGTGGAGCCACTGGACTGCAAACCTTTGACCTACTGGCCAACCTGCAACCAGATGTGGTAGGATCTGGCTACAGTTGCCTGGGAATACCTGTCCTGTCCACCGACCAGTGAGTGAGAGGGTGCTCAGCATTGCTGGATATGTTCTGACACCCCACCACACCTCCTTAGATCCTGGTTTGGTGGAGCAGCTGGTGCTCCTGAAAGTGAACCTCCCACTGCTGGGGTTCCTAAAGCTCCACCTGCAGATGGAATGATCATTGCAGGCCAGCCTCTGGCATCTTTACTATTCCTTCCATCCAGGAACAGCACACACATACACATACCCACCAACTGCAGGTGCTTCCTCAGCCCGATGAAGGATTTTTCAAACCAAAAGTTTGCTAAGATATATTTCTCTAATTATTTAGTTGGTCTACTAAAAAACACCAGATTGATCCAAATAACCTTGTCTTCCAGTGCCATGTCCTTAGAGCAACACTCGTAGCACCTGTCCCCAGTCAGCTGACCAGAAGGAGGCAGGGCCCTGGGTACATCTAATCCCCAGGGCTGGGGTTGGCAGGGAGAGTTCTCTAGCAGCTGATGGAGAAGAAGCTCCTGCAGCAAAGGAAAAACCTTTAGCTTCTGCTACTGGTGCTACTGGTACTGAGTCACTAAGTTATTTTGCCATTTGTCATGGAAAGTGGTGGACCAGGATGAGGCTGTAGGGAAGGAGGAGACCTCATTGGGGTCTCCACCATGCTACCATGTCCTGTAGAGGCCCAGCAGCAGTGAGGGTGTGCCTTAATACACACACAAAGTCACACGTCACAAGTTTTGCTTGTCAGTAGCCTGAGGTGCAGTTTTCCAGAAACCCCTGCACCTATCTCCTTGAAACTTGGCAGTCTCCTTGGCCTCAGCAGGGGCTAGCATGCCAGAAGTTTTCACCCTGCTGTGACTTAACACACACACATGACATAAGTTCTGCTTGTCAGCAGCTTAAGGTACAGTTTCCCAGAAACCCCTGCACCTATCTCTTTGAAACTTTGCAAGCCTCATGTTACCATTTATGCTGTTTATATCCAATTCTGCCTTAACACACAGGACACGAGTTTAGTTTTCAACATTTTGAGGTGCAGTTTCCCAGACCTCTGCACCTATCTCCTTGAAGCCTGGCAGGTTTCATGCCCTCATAAGGGGCTACCATCCCTGCAATTTGTAACCAAATCAGCCAAAAAATGACAAAGTGATAGATATTTTAGTGATTCCCCATTACAGTCTATGGCCAAATCTCTGAATCTCTCTGAATCAGCGCTGAATCTTCTGAAGCCAGTTCGGCTGAATTGATTTGGGACAATGATCCAAATCTCCACATCAAATCACTGTCCTCCAAATCAGCAGAATCCGAATCCAAATTGAATACTTCCCTATTCACACAGGCCTACTGTTCATACCAAAATTATTTCAGATCTTCATCCTATACAGAGTATGTTTCTTGTTTACTATGTCAGATTTAGCCACAAAAATGAAATGGTATTCTTTTATCAAAAGTGCAAGCATGTGTTTGGGTGCATACTTAACATCCTTTTTTATGTCTGTGATGGAGTAGGATGCTATTGCCTAAAATAATGACCAAAATGTAGACACAACTCATATAAGTATTTAATGAGTACTTCAACCTTAGACAGAGTGTGACTACAGGATGACATAAACAGATTCAAATGTTAATGGTAGCTTATCTGTCCATGGAAAAGATGAAACTGAAAACACCCACTAGTTCAGAACAAGTGCATTTTATAAGTTCTTAACAGTAAGAAAAAGAGCCCCATACAACTGGCTGGTCTATACAACTTACATTTTCACAAAAAGGCTTTTATATTTTTATTTGTTTACAATATTGGAAACAATCTTAGTACAGTTTTTATGTGCATTTAATAGTATGTTTGTTGTATTACATCTACTTAAGCTATATTACATCTACTTAAAGAACATGAGCCAAAACCAGAATAATGGAGATCCTTAAAGAAAGATGACATTGAATACAACAGAAGACTAAATACCTCTTAGATGGAAGAATAACATTATTTTGTCTGGCATAACCAAAACGTTTAAAAGTACTAGTCCATATTTAAAACACAAACTATACTAATGTGAAAATGGACATTTTCTTTGTGAAGGACCAGTGGGAATATAATTCATCATGCTTATGTTTTCCGGATATTGAAACTGGTGCTGTTTGAATGGTCTTCATAAACTTTAGATTCTAAAACCACACTTTCAGCACATAAAACTTTCTGAAACTTCAACTTTATGATAAATTTTCCATGATTAACCTTCACTTGTAGGAAATATTTTGTTGGAAATGGCAAAAAAGGCATATTGTCCAGAACACTGGCCTATTACTGTACTTGCTGTTCTCAGATTATAACAATATATTTGGGACTCAATGTAATAAAAAGATTGACTTCAATGTGTCTGAAAACACCTTACTCTGCAATCCTCTGAGAATCCAGAGGAAACAGTCTTGCCTTGCATTACCTCTTTATTTCAGTTAGAACCCAGAAAGACCCACAAAGATATGAATGTGAAACCCATTACCCATATAATCTCAATGGCTGCATTCAGACAAGCATGGCCATGTGGTATGTGGCACCACAAACACATCTGCAGCACCACGCACCACATATTTAGACATTCTCTATGCTGCAAGTGAGCGCTGCCCATGCACGCACAGCATTTTTTTTTTCAAAAAGTTTTTTTTTACCAGGATATCCAGGGGTCAAAAAAACCCACAGAAAAAAAAAGTGGAGCAGTGCATGCATGGGCCGCATGCATCACTCAGAAGCGGAGCTGGGTCACCCAGAGTCATGCTGTGGTTGCTGGCCAGGCTCCACACCAGAGAATCTCTGCTGCTGCAGTCCTGGCAGGGCCCAGAGCTGGCTCCAGCCTCCCCTACCCCACTGGAGTAACTTGCCACGGGTCAAAGTGAACGTGGTCTGGGTGCAAGGTGAGCCACCACTACTTGTCCTAGGGGAACCAAATGTCCATGCTCATCTGAGTGGTCAATAAGTGTCAAATTCTTAATTTTTTTTTCATTTTCTACTTCTTTAAATATTTTAGTTTATACTGAAAAAAATCTGATGCTTTCTTTACCTAAGCAATATAAACTTACTTAAAATATTAGACCACTCTATTAGGCTGGGGGAGATGGTGAAAAAGAGGGGAGGAGGGAGAAAGAGAATTTGAGGAGACAACAACAGTGTTTGAGGACTGAAAAAGGTGTCTGAATTTCATAGAATCATAGAAAAGTAGGTCTGGGGGAGACCTCAGAAGATCACCTAGTCACACCCCCTGGTCAAGGTGGTCAAGGCAGGATCATCGTTATCTAAACCATCCCATACATGTGTTTGTCTAATCTACTCTTAACTTTGGAAACAACTCTCACACACAACTGCTCAGTATTATGCTCAAAACATTAAAAACATGCTTCAGCTTGCCAGAGGTAAAGCAAGGAGGTAAGGACACTGTCGGGGCCATGTTGCAAGTTACACTTAAAACATGTTAACTGCATTTAACATAAAAGGGTCTGCATATTTAAGCAGTAAAACACATGTAAAGCGTAATCATATTGTAGCAAAGTTACAACTTTTTGCAGGAAGAGTATCTCCAGCTCTTATTAAGTAATATGTATTCAGCTATTTTTGGACTGCTCCACAGAGATAATATGAGTTCAAGACTCCAGTGCAATGTGGGAGCTAGGACTGACAATCACCAAGCTGTGCATGTTGGAGAGTGTAGTAAAAATCACTGTGCAACCACTCAGAATACATTCTAAACTTAACGCAGCATAGATTTAACATTAAGTGTCCCATGCATCAAAGCCATCAATGTCCAGCTACTACAAGAACAGGAAATAGATTTTTAAAACATATTTAAGGAAGAGGATGTCATGACCCAAAAGGCATGATTGTGTGTGTGTGCTTCGGCATCAGAATTATCCACGTTAAGTTGCAGAGCATTGCACGGGAGTTTCCTGTAGCAAGAGGAAACTCCGGTGCAGGGACCAGTTTCCCGCCTTTTCTGCAGCTTCTTTTGCAGAGTGTATTGCTCGAGTTGCAAGAGGAATGCACGGTGCAAAAGAGTTCCCGCCACCGGTATGCAAATTTGTTCCCCGTGATTGGCTAGTGCTAAATTATTCACACGAGGCGGCTAGCGATTGGCCTGTTAGCCGTATAAGAGGCTTGAGCAGTTTCCGCCCAAGCCAAAGAGGACTCCACATCCATCTCGTGGGGACTCTGGGTACACGGCAGGGTAATAGAAACCCTGTGTGAGATCCAGAGGAGCGTGGCGGCCTGATCCACTGCCCACCTCTTCCCGTCTTCGAGCGCGACTAATATAAGACGTATTTACGATTTCTACATTGGTGGCCTGTTCACCCAGAGCATCCGGAGCTCTGCACCGTGGAGCCTAGCAACCTCCACGAGACCGTCTGTGTTGTGTCTGTCTGTAACTGCAACTTAATCAAGCTTTCCAGCCTACACCATTGCCATCTCGGTGTAAGTAAACAATCTTTTAAACTACCGATACGCGTCCGTGCCTAATTGCAAAGCGAAGGCCTTCCCTCTCCGCCCCCGCGTGCCCGGGCTGCTGGCCACAGCCCGCGTGCAGCGCGAAAAAGGGCTCAGGGTGCTCCCGGCCCGCACAGAGGAATATGATTAAATTATACTCTTAGGGTCTGATTCACCAACATTTTCACTGATTTCAGCTGTTTTGCATTATACCTTCAGAAGGGCAACATAAATGCAAAAAAAAAAAAAAAAAAGGCATATAGGCGGTGAAAGCAGGGGAAAGGTACCAAGGAGGAGTATACCTACTTGGCCTGCACTTGCAGGGAGGCAGTTAGAAAAGCGAAAGCAACTACAGAGCTGAGGCTGGCAACACAAATTAAAGACAACAAAAAGTCTTTTTTTTAGGTATGTAGGGAGTAAAAGGAAGGCACAGGGCAGCATAGGACCCCTACTGAACCAGAAGAAGCAACTAGTGGCAGACAGTGGGGGACAAAGCTGAGCTATTCAATGAGTTTTTTCCCTTGGTGTTCCTGAACAGAGCTCAAGATAAGTCTCCTAACTCCTAACTTAGATAGGCATCAGAGGGACACCAGCCCACCAACTGTTGACACTGACTTGGTAGAGAGTCACTTGGATGGATTGGATGCATTTAAGTCAGCAGGCCTGGATATGCTGCATCCAAGAATACTGAAGAAATTGGCCGGTGTCATAGCAGAACCACTGGCACAGCTGTTTGAGCACTCGTGGGGCTCGGGTCAGGTCCCAGAAGACTGGAAAAGGGCCCTATTTTCAAGAAGGGAAGGAAGAAGGATCAAAGTAATTATAGGCCAGTCAGTCTCACCTTCATCCTTGGAAAGGTCTTTGAAAAGATTATGAAGGATTATATTTATGGGAGTCCAGTAGGAAAAATAACGCAGCAGGGAAACCAGCATGGGTTTTTAGCAGGTAGATCATGCCTGGCCAATCTGGTTTCATTTTTTGACAGGGTCACAAAATGCTTAGATGCAGGAGTAGAGGTGGATGTCATTTTCTTGGATATTAGCAATGCCTTTGATACAGTATCTCATCCCATTATTATAAATAAATTAAGAGGCTGTGACATAGATGTTTACACAGTCTGGTGGGTGGCAAATTGGTTTAGCAGTCACATCCAGAAAGTGGTAACAAATGGGTCAGTATCAACCTTGAAATATGTGGGTAGTGGGGTCCCACAGGTCCTTGGACCTGTACTCTTCAATATCTTCATCAGTGACTAGGATGTGGGTGTGAGGTGTACTCTGTCCAAGTCTGCACACAATACTAAATTGTGGGGTGAAGTGCACACTCTGGAGGGTAGGGAATGATTACAGGCAGACCTGGACAGGTTAGAAAAGTGGGCAGTACACAATAGGATGCAGTACAACAAGGACAAGTGTAGAGTGCTGCACATAGGGCACAGAAATATCCAGCACACCTACTGGCTGGGAAGTGACCCTCTCATAGTGAACTCCAAGATAAACATGAGTAGTGAATGTGACAAAATTATCAGCAAAGCTAACCACACTTTATCATGCATCAGCAGATGCATGACAAATAGAACCAAGGAGGTGATACTTCCATTCTATGTGGCATTGGTCAGACCGCAGATGGAGTACTGCATCCAGTTTTGGGTGCCGTACTTAAAGAAGGATGTTGATAGACTCAAGAGGGTCCAGAGGAGGACCACTCATATGGTTAGGGGCTTACAGGACAAGCCCTATGAAGAAAGACTGAGGGACCTGGACCTCTTCAGCTTCCTCAAGAGAAGGCTGAGAAGTGATGTTGTAGCTACCTCCAAATTCATTAGCAGGACACAGCAAGGGATCATAGATGCTTTGTTCATTAGGGAACCTCTTGGGGTAACAAGGAAGAATGGTCACAAACTGACAGAAATCAGATTTAGGCTAGCTATCAGGAAAAGTTTCTTCACAGTGAGGGTGGCCATAATTTGGAATGGGTTTCCAAGAGAGGTGGTGCTCTCCCCTACCTTGGGGGTCTTTAAGTAAAGGCTGGATAGGCATCTGGCTGGGGTCATCTGACCCTAGCACACTTTCCTGCCTAGGCAGAGGGTTGGACTCGATGATCTGTTGAGGTCCCTTCCAACCCTAGCATCTATGAAACCTATGGGCACATCCAGATGAGGACGCATGTGCCTCTTGCTCCATCTCAAACCCCTTTGAGGCGGAGGCAAGAGGCACATGCAGGAATGAAAAAATGTCCCCCGTGCTGCAAACTTGCAGTGTGGGGAGAAAATTAGACCCCTGGATATCCAGGAGTCAAACAAAAACCCAGGGGAAAAAGCTGGGTCAGAGTCCCAGACCATGTCCTGAGGCAACCAGAGGCTCAGTCCTCTAGAAATGCTCTGGCAGAGTGTCTCTATGATTGGCCCTTTCCCCACTCCTAAACCATGCTGGGCAGGCAGTGGTGCAAGCTGCAGAGACCCAGACCCAGTTTTTGCCAGGTACGCAGGGGATTGGGAGGCTGGAGAGTGGGGGCTTGAGACAGCAGGGGAATGAGCAGGGGGCTGGAGACAGCCCAGGAGGCATTCCCCTGCTCCCCCAAGGCTGGAGGCAAGTGAATGTCTCCATCCCCCTGCACCTTCCCCTGCTTGTCTCCAGCCTTGGGGGAGAAGGGGAAGGAGCAGGGGGCTGGAGACAGCAAGGGAATGTCTCTGGGGCTGTCTGCAGCCTCCTGCTTCTTTCCCTGCTTGTCTCCAGCCTCAGAAGAGCAGGGGACAGCAGGGAAATGCCTCAAGGCTGTCTCCAGCCCCCTCCCCCCGCCCACCGCTCCTTTCCCTGTTTGTCTCCAGCCTCAGGGGAGCAGAGGGATGGAGACAGCAGGGGAATGCCTAGGGGCTGTCTCCATCCTCATGCTTCTTCCCCTGCTTCTCTTCAGCCTCAGGAGAGCAGGGGACAGCAGGGGAATGCCTCAGAGCTGTCTCCAGCCCCCTGATCCTTCCCCTGCTTGTCTCCAGCCTTAGGAGGCTGGAGACAAGCAGAGGAACAAGCAGGGGGCTGGAGATAGCAGGGCAATGTTTCCAGGGCAGTTTCAGCCTCCTACTCCCTCCTGAGGCTGGAGACAGCAGGGGAACAAGCAGGGGGATGGAGACGTGCAGGAGGCTGGAGACAACCCCCTGGAGATAAGCTGAAGGCTCTCTCCAGCCTCTTGCTCATTCTCTGCTACTGCTGATGTGTGTGTGTGGAGGGGGGGGGGCTGGGAGAGCAAGCAGGGAGCATATGGTGGGGGGAATGAACAGGACAGGGGAATAAATAGGGGAAAGGGGAATGAGTGGGGAGCAGGGGAATAAACGGGGAGCAGGGGGAATGAACAGGGGGCAGCGGGGAATGAATCGGAAGCAGGGGAATGAATGGGGAGCCGGGGGAACCAATGGGGTGGG
>NW_005841957.1:1078793-1081307 GCF_000455745.1 Alligator sinensis | reverse complement strand
CCACCCCCACAGCCCCCCCCACACCTATCCACACAGTGACTCACAGCTCCCCATATCCCTCCATGCCCACCCACATCCCCCCACCCCACTTCCCACTCCCTCCTGCAAACCCCATATCCCCCCCATCACACACCCACCATGTGATAAGGAAACCCAAAGCAAACATTAAAACATATAGATATTTAGGATTTATTTTATTACAATACTAGAGACACTGATAGGCTTCCAAATTTATTTAACATTGTAATATATAACAATAAAACACTGCCCATCTGATCAATTTCCCTTTCTCTCTCTTTTTTGTTCTAATTGTGGAATAATGTGGATTTTGGGGTATTTTAAAAAGTGAATTTGGGATGCTGCCTCAGCAGTCTAGCTGACACAATAGGCTAGTGTCCCCAGATACCAATTGCCTGGGCCCCAGAAGCTCCTGAGGTCAAGAAACCCTGAGCTGCTGGCCAGGGCAGGTTTTTGTACTGCTGGGGACAGCACAGGTGCTGGCCCCAGGCTCTAGATCCCCCTGGCTGCAGATCTGGGAGGAGCCAGGCAGGGTTATTTTGCCCCAAGTGGCACAATTTGCTCCACAACAAAGTGCATGTCCGATCATGTGTGCTGAGGCAAAAAGCCCTGACTCAAATTTGCACCGCTTCTATTTGAGCTGCTGCAAGCACATCTATGAAATGTTTATATGCAGAAATGGCTAATAGGAGTAACAAACATTAACATATATGAAAATACTAATAACACTTTGATAAATTAGTGCATAATAAATCTTTGCATGCACCACTTACTCATATTAATTTAACTATTGACTGGCTGGGTTATATTGATTTTTTAAATTCCCATTAAACCCTTTGGGAATTAGACTTAAATACATGCATGTTGCATTAAAAAGAAGTATAAAAGTGGCACAGGTAACTACTCATATGGAAATATAAAAACTTAACAATTGCTAAGGTATATTATGAGGCAGGCTAGAAACATCTGGTCACAGTATGGTTGATGTCTGTGTATAAAAGGTCAAAATATTAAAAGAAGGTCAAACCACCTAAAATGATATTGGTTTGACCAAAATGACATGCGTTCATAACTAAACGTAGTATGATAACAGATATGCACAATCAGGAAAAGACATGCATTCTTTATTAGCTTTTGCATGACCTGCTATTTGAGCATCTAAAGTTACAAATTCAGGTAACTTTACATAGATTTTACAGTTAATAGGTATTGTAGAGAACAACTGAAAAGTATAATGAGATATATTCTTCAGATGGCAAAAGTGCCATCTACTTGTGAATATAGATGTATTATTATACCATATTTTTTAAAAGGAGTGGTCATTTACAATCTCGTAGTAGCTTCAGAGAGAAAGCAAATCAATAAACAGGTAAGTTTCCAATAGTTTCTCTCTTGTGTTGGTGAACAGACTGTAATTGTAGAAAGTCTAAATCTATGAAGAGATTGCCTGGCTAAGTATTGCATATGAGTTCTCACTGGGGGGGGGGGAAACAGAAGAAAATTGTGCCTATTTTCAGACTGAAATTTTTCAATATGTTTGGGCTGTGTTACAAGAAAAGGTTCATTCTTGTCTCCATTGCAATGACTGGCAAAATTCCTATTACTTCAGTGAAAGTAAGGCTGGTCTCTGTGGGTCTTCTGAATTGGGAAGTAAAGATTGCAGGCAAAAGGAATCTGAGCTGTCTGAAAAAAGACTAAATTGAATGTATCAAGAACACATTTCATAGATTTCATAGACATTAGGGCTGGAAGGGACCTCGGAAGATCATAGAGTCCAGCCCCCTGCCCAAAGGGCAGGAAGTCAGCTCGGTTTATAGGATCCCAGCAAGATGAGCATCCAGTTTGCTCTTGAAGGTGTTCAATGTAGGCGCTTGAACCACCTCCGGTGGCAGGCTGTTCCAGAACTTGGGGGCTCGGACAGTAAAGAAATTCTTCCTTATGTCCAGCCTGAAACGGTCTTGTAATAATTTATGACCATTCGACCTAGTCGTCATCCCTTGGGGCACTCTGGTGAACAAACATTCCCCCAGATACTGGTGGCCACCCCTGATATACTTATAGGTGGCCATCAGATCACCCCTGAGCCTGCGTTTTTCCAGGCTAAAGAGCCCCAGGGCTCTCAGCCTGTCATCGTAGGGTCTGCTTCCCTGACCTCTGATCATGCATGTGGCTCTTCTCTGGACTCTCTCAAGCTTCTCCACATCCTTTTTGAATTGTGGAGCCCAAAACTGGATGCAGTACTCCAGCTGCGGCCTCACTAAGGCCGAGTACAAGGGGAGAATGACGTCCCGGGATTTGCTTGAGAAGCATCTATGGATGCAAGTCAGCGTTTTGGTTGCTTTACTAGCCGCCGCATCGCACTGCAGGCTCATGTTCATCTTGTGGTCAATGATGACCCCCAAGTCTCTTTCTTGCATAGTGCTAGCCAACATAGCACTGCCGAGACTAAGGATGCTGCAGGTTTTTCTTCCCAAGGTGGAGAACCTTGCATTTATC
>NW_005841957.1:1045265-1078062 GCF_000455745.1 Alligator sinensis | reverse complement strand
CAGGGGTCCAACGTTGCTCCTGCTTTTCCTCCGGCTCCCCACATATCTGAAAAAGGACTTTTTATTGTCCTTGATGCTCAAAGCTAGTTGGAGTTCAGTTCACATGGTGGGAAGCTTTTGGTGTTAGCCTCTGTGTGAAGTTTTCTTGTATGCTATATCCTTTCTGTTGAAATCCATTCTGTTCAAAGTCTGACTGCAAGAATTGTATTTTACACGTAAGGAAAATAGATTAGAATATTTCAAATATAGTGTATGTTGTCCATTTGTGTTTTCTTCTGATAGAAATTACCCACATCCAAATTCTATTAACAAGGTCACAATTATACAGTGAAACCTATTTCACTATTTGTAATGGAATGGATACACTGTATGCCTCCAATTCTGACTGTCTATGCTTGCATGAACAAAAGATGATGCCAAAGAGCCTTGGGAACCTTTTTAATACGTATAGTGCTGATGTCTTTTTAGTTAAACACTGGATATGGTACTGGATGTCACTGGGGCATTGCTGGAGAGAGTAAAGACTCAGTAAGTATGTTGCTTCCATTCCAGTTTTTGGACTGGGAAAGGACATGATGCACTTCCAGAAAGTATTTAAAAAAACATTTCTAAGTGAGGTTGCACTGGCACCTCTGTCTGCTTTCTGTCTCCCTTTGCCATCAAAAAGGTTCCTGTTACTGCCGCTGGCACAGCTCCCACCCAATGCAGTAAGTGCACAGAGAAAACTCCTATACGTGACTTACAATATATGCAGCCTCACCACAGCTCTTGGGCTTCGATCCTTATGTTGTAAGGCTAGCTTTCATTTAGATCAGATGCAGTAGCTTCTAAAAGTGAATAGTGGTGCAATATATGAAATAAACTTGTAATTATGGTCATCATTTCAAATACAGCATGTCTTTAAATTGTAACGTAGAGGGAAAGAAAAGTTTAAGTTTTCTCTGAAGTTATTAAAGGGCCTGTTTTCTAATTCAAATTCAGTAGAGCAGATCAAATTCTTAATACTCTCCTTCTTTCTCTAGATGGTAGGTCCAGCAATTCTAACTAACATCATCCCATTTTAGGACTGTACATGGATTTTTACTTTTATGCACTTTTATTGCAGACTAAAAAACCTGACTTTCTTGTGCTGGCATCTGTCAATAAAGATCTTCTGCCATGTTGCCATCTGGAGGAAGCCTCCCAAAAGGGGAAACTATGCTGCAGAATGGGTGAAGACAGTATCTCCACAGGTGGAGAACCCATGTGAAGTTTAAGACGCAGTGCAATGTGAAAATGTTCTTGGGTAGGTAGAACACATACACGATTCAGTGAATTTATTAGGCAGTATAAATCTTCTATGAAGTTCTGGTTGCCAAAAATTGTATCCTGCCCTGCTTTCCCTTGAGCATGCTTCCCAGCCAGGGTGCAGTGGACAAGGCTTTTCTAATTGGGGTGAATGGGAACAATGCATAAAAATTATGTTGGAACTTAAATAGGAATATTTAAACTTGTGATTATTTAAAAATCATCTTTAGAGAGGAAAGAGTGGTAATTCAGCTATTACCATACCAAGAAATAGGGTTCCATTTGTTTCTCTGTAGCATTCAGTAATTAGCTTTTAAATCTTTCAAAGCTAAAATTTCTCCATTGTAATACAATTACTATAGTTGCTACATTACACTCCGTTATAATGGAATGCCACTTACCGTTGATATTATCTATGATGGAAGAAGTTTTAAGACGTGAAGGTCAGCTACTTTCAAAATTCCTGTCGTGTAAAGAAAATTAATTAGTAGGACTCATTATGTGTTTTCTTTGAGGCCTCCTGTTGTTGAAATACTTTAGAATAATGTGTAACATGCTTAGAGATTTCCTTTTTATTTCTGCAATAGATGTTCTGGGCATGAACAAAAGAGAGTTGCCTTAAAAGATTCCTTATCTACTTTTAGTTTGTACCTGATCTGCTGTTACAGATAGGATCGAATACTCGCTGTTATAGTTGCAGGTCCAATTCTGTAATTTAACTCAGCCTGAATGTAAAGAGAGATCATTCTTTTCCCCACTGCTTGCTTCTTATACATCTTAAATCAGCCATAAATCTACTACTCCAGATTCCCAGCTTGAATTTATTTAAACCAGTGACAAGGATACTTCATGCTTTTAACACTAGCCAATTAGGAGCCAAACTTGCATGAAAGCTCTACTCAATGGAGCTTATACTACAGTGATGTAAACATGTTTTTTCTTGTTTGTTGCACAGCCGATTAAACTCAAAAATCGCATTTGATGTTTAAAATACATGACTGTACCAAGAGATGGAGGGACAGTTTTTTTCCAAATTAGATGAACAACAGTGAATATACATATGTGCACACATCAGGCATGTCTCTGGATAAATTAAAAGGTTTGCAGACTGAGTTGCAGTTTTTGTGTACAATTGAAAAGCTGACCCATATTTTTACAGTTTCATTAAAATATTATTAGCAGTGCAACTTTAAAAAAATATTGCTAATTTTCAGAGCATATGGAAACTTAGTTATGAATTAAATGTTAATAACCATTTCTGAAAATATGCAAATAAAATTGAAAATTGTATTTATACATTAACTACATGAGAACAGTGCCCTTATTGTTTGGGTGGACAATATGGGCCAGATTCTTCCACACATTCTACATGTAACCTCACTGTAACCAGAGTCTCTTGTAAAGTTCCTGATAGAGTATATCAAAATTTGGTTGGCACTAATAGGAACTAAATGAGCATATGGAGAGAGGAAAGATCACCGTTCTGTTTAACAAGATCAATCTCAAAAATGCTTTAGTTAAAAAAAAAAAGTTATTCATAGTTCATGAGAGTGTTATGAAGCCAAATCTCTTTCCAGATAAGATGGGTCATCTGCAAAGATACATATATTCAAACATAGTTCTACTCTGAAAAGGGATTTCTGAAAATGCTGTCATAGAGTTCAGTAATGCTCAGGTAACAGGTAAGCTGGTGTGTTTTCTAATCATCAGTCCTGCAAGCTCACAAGTGTTTGGGCAGTGTTCAGGGACCTCAGGCTTACATAGATGACATTTTGATCTGTGAAAAAACCATAGAAGAACCTGAGCAGAGGTTCTCTGCAGTGTGGGAAAGAGAAAAATGCTGGGCCAATCTATTCTAATTAGAACGCTCCAGCAGCCTCACGTGTTTTAGCTAAAGTGTTCCTGCCACCATTTTAAAGGATCCTGAATACACAAGACACTGCAGGCATTTTAATTACAGCAGTTCCTGGGAGCTGCTCTAATTAAAATGCCCCCACCCTAGAGCATGTGTAAAGATGCCCATAAATTTCAAGTAATGGAAATAATGTACTTGGAAGAAAAATTAACACAGCAGGGTGCCAGGTATATCCTAGGAAGGTGGAGGCCAGCTGTTGCATGCCTATCCCAACAGACAAGGAAGAAGTACAGAGACTCCTTAAAACAACCTACATAGGAAAATTTGTTTCCAGACCAGCAACCTGACAGAATTACTGTAAAAAGTTACCTGATAAACATGGTATCTTAATAAAGAGCTTGAGAAACAAAAGGAGTTAATTTAAAAGGTCCTAACACTGAGGTATGATGATAGTAATTTCTGCAAACGCTTCCAATGAGAGTACTGGCACAGCTGGAACTAAAGGATTTATTAGCAGCATTAAAACTAATTTAAGGATTTATGAGTGATGGTAAAACCGTGGTGTTGATCTGCCAAGTAAGACCCAAGGTCCCCATGTGGCTCTGCAAGGTACCATAGAGACAACTTAAATATATCTAGCTAGTTCAGTCAATAGACTAAATAATAAGTATTTAACATTATGAGTCATGTCCATGTTGATTATTACTTGTTACATTTGGCTACTAAAGGAAGATGCAGGAAGTCATACCTTTAAAAAAATCTCTGCCCTCAGCCAGTTGGAACTAAGTTATATAGAAGTTCATATTATGCAGTGCTGATTATTTAGCACTCCTGTCAGATTCCTTAGCTCTAGGCACTTTCTAACACCAGACTCTCTAAATAACCATACAGTGGCGAAGATTTACAAAATATGAATCTGTTAAATGAGACCTATTCTTGGATGGGTCTTCATATGCTACATGAAGTCTGGAAAAGTTAGGTCTCTACTCACTTGAAAAATCTATTATTCAGTTTAAAATATGAAATTATGTGGGGTTGACAAAAGGACTTCATGACACCTGTAGCATATAAAACAGCATATGCATTAGGCAAAAACATGCTTTCAAAAGTTGTATCATAAATATTAGCAATGAACAAACACTTTCATAAATAGATTGGAATGTATACATTAAACCTCCATGAAAATCCCTTCCCCTTTCTTGTGAAAGTGATCCAACTCCTTCAACCCACATCATTTTTTTTTTTTAGTGTTAAACAACTTCATAAAGGATTGGCTCAACTGAGCAGTGACTTTCCAAAAACCTGTATGGGTCAAGCTATGCAGCTCCTTTCCTGAATACTGGGGACCTATGGAGATGCCTACCTAGCTAGTCTCAAGCAGAGATGAACAGGTATTATGAGTTTTTCTGCCAGTAAGGAAGATGAAAATAAAATAAGTAATGAGCAGATAGGAAAAGGGGAGCTCACTGTGGTGTAAATATAGTACCAATGCCTTAGGACTATAAAACTGAGATTCTAATCCCAAAGTTGTGGCTTTATTTATGTCATGATAACATACTATTTAGCACCATACTAAGTTTTTAATTTTTCTTTTTCATTTATATATTTTTCCTACTGCTCCCCACTTTTCACATTTCCCTCCTAACAGCGGTGCACAGCAGACTACTACTATTCACAAAAAAGCCCCAGGAAAAAGCCCCCAGGCAATATCTAAGTCAGAAAATTAAACAACAAAAGATGTCATTCAAGCTTTCAGGATTTTGCAGACTAAATCCTTTGTAACATATCAAGTTTAACTACACTTCACAATAAATTAATATGTAAAAATCATTTAAGTTAGATTAAAATGCCAAGTACTTCTTTATTTGCTACCTGGTAAAATATTAGAGCTTTCATTAGTTTTTCAGAGAAATGTAGGTGTACAGCATGCTGCCTTATTGTCTTATTTTGCTTTAGAAAACATTCTAGGCAAATGCCAACTACAGTATTGAAAGTACATAATTCTGTTCTTTTTAAAGCACAGCTTTATATTAAGGGATGCTCTGAATGGTTTAAATGTTTATCACATTCCTTGAGGGAGGGAACAAGATAAGATGCTTCTGATTTCATTTTGCATAATTTTAACAACTGTAATAAACTAGCAAATATTAACCTTCTGGCATAAAATTGTCATTATTGAATGCCTCAGTAATTTTAATCTGTTTAAGTATCACCGTATGATGGCACATGCTGAACATTCACCACCTAGATTCTTCCTTTCCCATGTTGGTCAAAGCTTAATGGAGTTATCTGTGGCTAATGAGGAGGAAAAACATTCAAGGGACTTGGATGTAGTAAATGAGTAATAAATGAGGTTTAAACAAACATGGAAACTAACCTTCAATAACCTAACCATTGAACAGTTTAAAATATGCTTAGACACAACAACATACAGCAAATTACTGTTGTGCTGTAGTGTCCAAGAACACTGCAAGAATTTTAATTTGCTAATGCTATAAAAGGAAACTATCCATTAGTCAGTTCTGATGAGTTAGGCTGCCCTATGTTGACCTAACGTGATACATCTCTTGAGGGTGATGAAATTGGTGCCAGGTGAAACAGGCATGGATTGCAGCTGATGTGACAGATTTGTACTACAGTACAAAGCACCCCAGCGGGTTTTTTTAAGAAAGGGATTTACTAACTTTATATTGTCAAACAACCAGAATTCAAGTCTATCGAGTGTTCAGGGAGAGACACTACATCAAAAGTACTGAAGGGGTTGCATGCCAGATGGCCAAAAAGAGTACTTTCCATTATGTGCGTAGGGGTGATTAAGCAAGTTTTCTTTCTTGACTGACTAGTAGGGAATTGAGTTATTTCTGCATGCTTTGACATGTACAGAGGATTTTAACACTAAATTTAAAGTCTCTCTCTGGACACTTTAAATCTAAACACTTTAACATTAAAAAGAACCATAAAATGCCTTCAATTAAAACCTCTGACCTAAGGAAATAGATATTTCACTGAAATATTGACTGAGGTTTGAAGAGGATATTAAAATATATGTTTTGGTAGGCTTGGGAACTAAATTACTTAACTCTTTAGACCTGATAATCTAACTCAGTTTTGCATGTGCAGAAAATAGGAAAGAAGTCAAAGACAGCACATCATTTGAATCACACTCAAGTGGAACTTTTTTTGAGCTGCATATGACTTATGGCCAGCCCAATATAGAAAGGTTAATATTTGTTTGCAAATAAGAAATAGAGCATCCATTAGGGTCTTGTGAGATTGTTTTTATACTAAGCAATGAAATTTGTGTGAATAAGAAATCCAAACCAAAAGTACAATGCATGAACAGTATACAGCAGCCATATTTATGGACTTATTTTATAGTGCTTCAAGGAGTTGTTGAAATTAGATGACTTTCTTGTGATTTAGATAGTCAATTTTTTGTGGGTGGACTATATTTTGGTATCTTTTACATGAGTAGCAGGTTCTTATTTTACATGTAGCTTGACACAAAAAGCAAATTTAAGGAATACAAAAATTGTGAAGTACCAGAATAAGCCTGTCTCTGCAATCTTAAAATGGTTCTATTGTGCATATGTATGGCACCGTGACAACATTACAAAGCTAGCAGACTGCTAACCTGGACCATAGTCTTCCACAGTGGGGGCCAATGAAATCTTAACTGAATAATCTAGTGTTTGCAGCTATCCCATGGGTATTTGTGGGACTGAGCACTCTGAGGTACTGTCTCTGAGAACAGCAGGGCAGAACATTGCAGTAAGAAGCAGGTTGGTCAATTCTGAGGCCTGAGATATTTGATTTAGACTTCTCTCTTGTTTACTTCAGGGATATTCAAAGTAGGCAGGGGCTGCACACAACACTGGTCATGGACCATACAGTGTAGGGGTCACATGCTGTGGGGGCTGCACACCATGTGGGTTTCCAAGATCCCTGCTACATTCAGCCCTTTCCCACAACACAAGCACTGCAAGCCGCAGCCCACTGATGCTGCCACTGAACTGGCAAGACCCCCGCCTCCCCACTGCTGATACACACACAGCATGAACCTACTACCCCCTCCTGGCCACATGTGAGAACTCCCACACTGCCAGGGGCAGGCTAGGGGAAGGCTTGGGGGGGCTATAGACACCCCAAAAATCACCTTAGCCCTCTTGTAGCCCCCCCAGTGTTGTCCCTGTCCAAGCCCCCTGCCCCCTCCCTGGGCCACTGTCACCCATCCGATGCAACTGAACCTGCACTGCTCCCACCCACGGAGGCATGACACTCCTAGCCTGGTCTGTATCCTACCTTTTTCTGGGGATGGAAAGAAAGAAAACAAGCAAACAAACGTAAGTAAAACACATGCTTAAGTTGGTATTGTTGAAAAAATGAATAAGTATGTTTGGCCAGAAGATGTATAGCGCAGCTCCCCACAATTTTATGTCTAGCCCACCCCAGCCCTCCTACCAGGAAGAGGCTTGCAACCCCTGCTCACTGCTGCTGCATGAGCAGTGCAAATCCCAACCCAGCCCAACTCAACCCAAACCTCCCTACTTCCTGCCCAGGCAGCCTACTCACAGAGCTACCTCCAGCTGTGCCAGCCTGCCCCAAAGACTGTTGCTGCTATTACAAGAGGTTGAGCAATGGGGTCAGCATCAATTGCACAGGAGCACTTTAACTTGACCCACAAGCCACTAATTAGTAGGGGTGGGTGAAATGGGGTGTATTTGATTTGGATTTGGCCCAAATTGGGGACAGTGATTTGATTCGTTGTTTTGGATCACTGTCCCCGATTCGATTCAGAAGAATCTGAATCTGAAGATTCGATGCTGATTCAGCGAATCAGTGATTTGGTCATAGACACAGCTTTAAATGTTTTTTCTACATACCTCAAGGTACAGTTCATGAATCCTGTGACGGTGGGCAGATGGAGCATCACACTTGAGCACAGTGAGGGCCCCCGTGTGCTTGGTGGTAAACCCGGAAGTGGACCAGAAGTGCTTCTGGTCCACTTCCAGGTCTGCTGCTGAGCGCTCTGGGGAGCCCCCCATGCTCCTATGGGATGCTCCAACCGCCTCACCATTGCAGCATTCTTGAGCTGCCTGGTACTTTGAGGTATGTAGAAAAAACATTTAAAGCTGTGTCTGTATCTGAATCACTGAATCTTTCTGAATCTCTCCGAATCGATTTGGAGGGTTATGATTCAATTCAGAGAGATTAAAGGGTCTCCTGATTTGATTCAGATTCGGCCACCAAATCGGGCTGAATCTCCATCGAACTGAATCAGGGACCAAAGTTTTGCACAGTCCTACTAATTAGATAGCCTTGGTTTACTTCATGACTCCTAATCTTCATTTGTTATTCTAATATCTGTCCAATGGCCCATGTGAAATGGGGTGACCTGAAACTAGTTGACTGTTTCACATAAGCTGTTCACCATATAATTGGAAAATAGTACTTGATGAAAAGTTAAATATTTTTAATGTTCCTCAGTAATTTCCAAACCAATCCTGATTTTTGTATGTTGTTCTATACATTTTACCAAAACAATTTTCAACCCAGGGTGTTTCAAAACAGTGTGCTATATAATTTTTACTTAGCCTGATTGTACCGTGCATTATAGAGTATTAATCTGCTGCTTGATTTAGAAAGTAAAAAAAGTAAATAAAAATGCTTTGCTGCAAGATAATAGGAAACATAATTTGTGCCAAAATTCATTAAACTTTGAAACTTTGAAAATTAGTTTATCAATACACAATGACCAATTGAAAAGGTAGGAAAAGTGAATACTCTGACCTTACTATTAACAGCAAACTTATCTGTTTTACTGATCTAATAATGAAAAAAATTATAAATAGCTTTGTATGGTGAGATGGCTCTAGCCTCAGGTTTCAACTCTTGCTGGAGAAATATTCCACTCACAGTTAACTCCCTCAATAGCAGGAAGCTATAGATTAAAAGCTTGATATAGCCTTCGACCCATTAAAAAGTCAATTGAAGGATTCCATTTAAGGTAAACAGGAGTTGTGTTGGCTTCTGAATGGACCTAGAAACAGTATCATCCTTTTGATACCATGACCCCACATTTCCAGGTAAAATAAAAAGGAAGAATGTGTCATTTGTGCTATTTTTTTCTTGTTATATTTATTCCATGTATTAGATGACTTGATTGCAACTATTTGGGCTCATCAGCACTTTCATGAGCTGTAAATCCATTTCAAACTTTTAAAAAATATTAACAAATATTTAAAAGAGCTAGGAAGAAAAGCTGATTTTTAAATCCTAGATTTTAATATTTTTCCAGAATAAACAATTTTAAATGACAGTCTTCAATTCTTTCAAGAATGCGTAAAGTATGAAGGGCTAAAGGATACGTTTTGCCATTGTACATTGAGCCCCTCAAATGTTGCTATCAGCTAACTGGTAAAGAGCTTAAAGAAACTATTTTAACCACTTATAACTAGCTTTATGCACAACCAGAAGAAACCTGAAGATACCAGTATTATTGCTCAGAAACCTCACTGAGTAATCATATTCAGTAAATTATTGTGACTGTTGTTTCGACTAAGCATTATTTTATACATTTTCAAAGAAAAAGAAAACTCTGTTAAATATACCTGTAATTAGTATTAGAAATGCCCATGGCACATGAACATGTATATGCCAAAGTTTAGCTTTAATACTAATGTTCCAGGTATCAGAATGTACCACAAGCATGATTCTATTATGGAAGTGAACACAGGTTTATGAAAGCTTGTACTGTGTCTATATATATCTTAGTTAGTTTGTATGTAAAAGTGCATATCTACCCTGCCTCATGATTCTATAAGACATATACTATGGCTGCTTGCAGATGTTAAAAAAAGCCAACCCCCAGACCCTCCCCCCCACTACCAGAAGCAGCAGCACATTATTTCAACCTGGCTTCATAGCACCTGCATGATTCAATCAGCTATTAGATAAAAGCACCAAAAAAGCTACACAAAAGCACCTGATCTATACAGATGTTGGACCAGCCGAGCCCAACAAATACACTGCCTCTTCTGGGCATACACTGGACTCAGCACAGGAACACATGGAATTTAAAGTAAAACACCATTTTTTTTAAGGTCTGCAAGCAGCTTATTGGTAGAATACATTCTGCAAGTTTCCTCCTTTGCAGTGGTACAGAGCAGCAAGCAATCTTTGGTCTGAGGTAGCTAAAGCTGTATAGCCAAAACAATAATATTGATAACTTTTAGCTATTTTGTTCGTCTGCTCTATCCCATAGAAAGTGGAAATTAAACTGCAGTAATTTAACAGCTGTTTCATTCTCGTGTAGGTTGCCCCATTTAAGTTCACTCACTGAGACAAAGAACTGGAAACAGTTATAAAGGATCTGATGAAACCTATTCACAAGCAGTAAGTCCTTCGGAATCTGAGAAATTAAAAGAAATACTGAAGTTTAAGTAATTTATTATTCTAACTTTTCAGCAAATGGTAATTTGAAAAATAAGATAGCTAGTTGAACATAACACTTGATTGCAACAAAAACAGAGACATCATCATTAAATATATATTTTTATTTTTTAAAACAAATTATTTCACAAATGTTCTAAACACATTTTCTTTGGAAAATGTCCAAATGATGCTTTCTTATTTTTCAGGTTATTATGCAATTTCACCCCCAAACAAGCAATTTAGGAAACTTCCCCAAATGTTTTTCTTTTGCCTAAAATGTTTCTCTCTCTCTCAAAAAAATCACCTGGTTTTATCTGTATAATATATCTCACCAAGATCTTTTCAAATAAGTCATGTGAAGCCTTTAGATGAGGTATTATGTAGCTAAATTACAACAAGCAATTTTTAGAAGCATTTAGAAAAAATAACTTACTTGTCAAGGGCTCATATGTTAAAAATAATTCATTCAGCCAAACTCAAATTTGATTAAGAAAATGTGTTTTGGACACAGACTGCACATATCATTTTGGAAAATTAATAGTGTTTACTGGAAATGTTACAATGGGTCCAATATCAACATCGTTTTAGACAAGCAGATAAGCTAGCAATATTATTATGTTGGCATGTTCACCATTTGAATTAAATGTGAATGTGACCCAAAATCTTAACCAAATCATGCCTACACATATTAAAGTAATAACAAAACAGCAAATGATGGCTTTTTTTAAAGTTTTCAAGAAACATAAACATTGTTGGAGGTTATGCTGAATGTCAATTTCTTTTAATAATTCTTTGTTGCAATGTGAAATAACATATATATAGCATGTAACGGCATAACGCCTTAAGCACACATTCTTTTAATGGTGCAATGGGATCTAATCCCCAATCCCAATAATAATTCTATATACCATGCCACACATTCATGGCAGAAGCTGTGATTTTGGGATCAGGGGTCAGACCCCAGTCACCTTGTTACTCCTTGCCAGAGCAGGGGGAGCTGAACATTATGATTCTCGGCTCCCCCTATACCAGTAAATTGAAAGCCAGGTGCCTGTAGCCCCATGCATGAAGCCAAAATATCAGAGGATTACTGCTCCTAGCCTGGAGAGATCTGTGAACATTTCTAGACTGTCAGTCTCAGTGAGCTTGAGGACCTCCTGTGCTATGGACTTTATACAATGTGCCAGACAGCTCTGGGCAGGGCTGATGGGTGTGGGGCATCAGAAGCTCCAAGCAAGGGGAAGTCAAAAGGCTTCTATTATAGGAAGCCTCTGGTGCCCCACACCCAGTTCTCCTTGACACAGCTGTAAGGCATGGGTTTAAAGTTCCCAGTGAAGGAAGCCCTATGGCTACCTCCAGTGACAGGGTCTGATCATTTTCCCACTTCCACCACTACTAGTCCCACTTCCACTACTGCTAGATACAATTGTAGGGCTGGGAATGTTCTGGGACCAGCGCTGACAATCATCTGTTTGTTGGCACACTTTCTTCTTTTTTTTGTTTGTTTGGAAAAGACATATCTGACATCTGTCTTCTCTGACTATATAGCATTCTTTGGAAGAATGAGGCTAATGTGCATTCTGTTAAAAGCTGTTACAGTAAATACATTGTATACTATTTTGTCTGCTCTATTAAGGATCCTTTTTTTTATCTTTTTCTCATTCTGGGTATTCATTTACTCTGGATATTTGTTTCAAAGTGTATCCTTTGAAATTAATTGAACAAGAAAGCCACAGAATAAGGTATTACCCAACATGAACTAGAATTGCAAATTCTCTCCCAAAGGCACATGCATCAGCATATATATATTCATGAATATATGTATAAAATTAGTGAGATTGCTTTTGCTTTTGTTTGGAAGTCAATCATTTTCACACCAGTGACAACTACACATTTTATTATTGTTATTAGCAATAATAATAATTTATGAACATCATTAGGCATGCATGTTGCATTACAATTGAACAATATGTCATACAAAAATATAACTCTAGTTTCTAAAGAGCTCAACAAGGCAGAGTGGAATATTACAAAACAGAAGCCATGTAGGCAATCAGCAAGGGGAGTACTCATTTCCACTTAGGTGCCTTCTAAAGCAGAGAGGCTTCTCAAGAATCTTCTAAAACAGAAGAAAAGGAAAGGGTCATTTGTTTTACATTCCCTGGAAGACTCTTCCAGATATAAGGGTAGATGTGAAAGAATAAGCAAAGTAGGTAAAAGACAAGCTTGGGGCTGACTTCTGGAAATTAGCATTTAGGCTGATAATGGAGCTGGAAACTAGAAGGCCTAGACAAGAAGAATGAGGATATTTTTTTTTTATAAAGAGGACAGTGGAGAGATTCAAAAGAACCTCAGGTGGTGTAAAGGGTAATCATCCCTTTAAAGAACCCTTTAACAGTTGATAAAACATAATTAGAGGACAGAAGAGGAGACAGATGAGAAGTAGAGAATGTGAGGTTGTGTGTTTGGGAGAAAGGAGTGATGTTGATACTTTCAAGGGTAAAAAAGGATAGGAAAATATAGGAGGAAAGATATTCAATTCAGTCTTGTTACCTGCAAGAGAAGAAATTTCCTACTCCTTCAACTTTCTCCATAAGACATGCAACCCCATTACTTTATGTTCACTAATGCCTAACATTCTGAGGCTGTGCCAACACTTATGACTCCAAAGCCTACCTTTCCATCTCTTGTCTTCAGCCTTTCCTGTATGCCTAGCTGTCATTTGAATTTCTGCAGGACAATTTCACATGATTCTGCAGAAATTCAAATGACAGTTAGGCATACAGGAAAGGCTAAAGACAAGAGATAGAAAGGTAGGCTTTGGAATCATAAGTGATGGCTTTCACATGAACGCAGTGAACAATATTTGCTACTGGTTTTTTTTCTATTGATTTCTTCGACATTCTTGAAAAAAAAAAACAACTATGTACCTTCCAAAAAACAAAAATCTGTGGCATGCTGAGATATCCATTTGCTTTTTCTTTTTTTATTAATTATTACTGAAATACAGCTTTAAGATTTTTAATACTCTTCATGGATCTTATTAACAAATCCTTCATGAATGCGAAGCTCCAAAAGCATGCCCTTTATCAGACCTTCTTCTTATTCCTTCTATATTACTGACTCTTAGAAGATGTGCTTTTGATTATGCTTGGATGGAAGAGATACTCTTATATTAATACCTAGGTTTCTACTTGATTCTCCCTTAAACTTCATGACATATATTGACAACTAGGTCACTTAGGACTATTTTGGAAGGCTATAGAGAAAGAAGACAAATTCAGAGCTAGGCTCAGTAGGAGAACTGGAACAGGCCTGAATAAAGCATGATGTGCTTGTCCTAAGTTAACATTGTTCACTCTCTTAATCAAGAAAACAATCTCCATTTTCCAAAACTCTTCTGTTTTCTTTTATGTGTGTAGAAAATTGAAGGGGAAAAGGGGCAAATGCGTTATAATTCTGGTCTCATTACACCAGTTTCATAATAGGGCATTTATTGGGGTCATACTACTGTAAAATCAAAAAGAGAGATAAAATTGGACCCCGTAATCTGCATTTTTAAAGAAATACCACCTCTGATTGAACATTGTAACAAAACCTCCTTTTTCCAGATAAGATTCCACTAATTTTCTTGTTTTAGTTGTATTTTCATAAGATACTTGTTCTAGCCAATTGAAGGAGAAAATATTTCCAGAAACAGTTTATTCTTCAATGCTTACTTGCCAATATACATTTTTGTATATATAAAAGCATTCACTTATAATTTGGTTATGTGTATTTTAAGTGAGAAATCATCAGAAGTAATATAGTTCCTGGTTCATATTTAAGTAACCCAACAACATCACCATTATATAAATTCTTTGGATAAACTACACTACAAGCAAGACATCCGGAAAGGCAGTGTTAAGTGTAGGCATCAAATAATTCTGAATAGGTCTAAACACTGTTGTCAAACTGTAACTTCAAATTAGTTGTCTTATATATACTAGTTCTCTGTTTTCTAAAGGAAACAAACCATTTTCACCCTGAATTATGGAAGCATGAAGGTTTAATGTTTATTGTAAATGTCACTCTGTATAATACTCTGTAATGCGCAATAGCTACTTAGCAATATACTTAGTGCTTAAGCATCTGCAATGCCAAATGGGAATGATTGCTTCTTAGAAGGTGTGGTCTAATTTACATGTAATTTATGCTTCCTTTTTTCAAGAATACTCTATGATTTCCACTCATTGTGTATTTTATCTCTCCCGACAGTAGGAACAATTGCTTTGTGCCAAATAAAATTGACTTTTTAAAGTTTAGCTCTGGTTTATTGCTTTGTTTTCCTAATAGGATCATTCCTGCCTAACTTATTTAAAATTCACATATAAATATGTGGGCTTTGGAAGAAGATGAAGGGGAAAGAAAAACAGAACAAGTTTTCTAATGCAAATACATAGACAATTAATGTGCCACTAGAGAAACTTAAGAATAGGACTGCTTTACAGTGGTTGCTGTTTGAAATTGCTAATTTGCAAGCAATAAAAAGGGCAGAAAAGGTTATTTTCTGCAAATTGTGACATTCTAGCATAGTCTTTGTTTCACTCTAGCATTTCTGACTGAAATGATTGCATAAGCATTTTCAGATTTCAGAGCAAAAGCCAAGGGGTCCTAAGGTATGCAAACAAAAGGCAACAACTCTTCATGCTACAATGCTAGCTGCCTGCTGCTCCCATGGCATGCATCCCAATAGTGTTATTAGGAAAGGAATGATAAGATTCCCCTAACTGGTAAACAACTATGCATAAAAGTGAGAAAAAGGGCCTAGAAAATAGAAAGTAAAACACCAGCAAGTCAATGAGCACATTTACATAAGAGGTTTACTGTGGAGCTGTGTAATTAGCTCTGCAGTAAAGTCTCAGCATCTACACGTGAGACCCTAGTAGGCCATAGAACACTATTTAACTCTGCTGTAGGTTAGTACTTGTAAATCAAGTACTATCTTGCAGCAGAGTTCTTTACTGTGCAGCAACACATGTGTAGACGCCAATGAGGCTGGCTGAGGCATAAGGGTGCTTCAGTTCAGGGCCTACCTGCTGGCTAGCCCCACACTGGAGCACCTCCGTGCCCCATTCAGTCTGTCCGCAGCAAGTTGAACTGGGTCAGAGTAGCCCCAAGCTGGCAGGTTAACCCCCAGGCCCACTGGCAGCCAGGGTTGCTCCAACCCAGCAAAATGTGCTGCAACCCAGGGCACAAGTTCAAACATGGTGCCTGGGAGTGATAAACTCCAGTGCAATATGCACCAGAATTTATTGCCCCTTGCTATTAGCACATGTAGATGCACCCAGTGCCTGTTTATAAGCAGGGATCCTTGTTTTCCCTAATAAAAAGAAATCCCCAATTTTCAGATTAAAAAAGTAACCAAAATCCACATTTTTTACCACAGGAAAATGTGGATTTCGGGTTACTTTTTAAATTTGGGGATTTTTTTTTTATATTTGAAAAAAACAGAATCCTTGTTTATAAGCTTCTATTCTGTATTCTGTTTTACTAGGCTCCTCCAAACTCCCTATCCAGAATCCCATGCTTGTCTTCCTGTCTTCTCCTTTCCCTGAAGTGTCTTTTCCCAAATTCCCTATACTCACAAATGTGAAAATAAGGCTGTTTAGGCCATTTTTTATTATGCTCAGTTTTCTTGAGAAAAAAAGTACTTATAATTCAATAACGCCTGCATTAGGAATAAGGTACACAGTGGTATTTCTACTATGAGCACATAGAAAGGGGAGGAAGGTCTGGATCAGCTGGGATGCAACTAAGCCATTTGTTTCAGAGGCAATGTAGATTTTTGCTTATTCTTCTTTTTCTTCTCCATAGCGGGTACATACAAGCATTACATTTTAATTGACCTAACCAAGGTTAGATCAATTTAAATGCCTGGGTGTGCAGGCACTCCCAGGGTTTGTGTCATCCTAAAAATGGTGCACCTTCTCTAAAGTTAGTTCACCTCAGATGAGATGGACTAACTTCAGATTGACTTGAGGTAACAGAATCTAAACTAGGTTAACCCAGGCTACTGAACATCTGTACACGTTCACAGCACAGCGCTGGAGCTAGAAAAGCTCAGCCATGCATTTCAGCCCTGGGGCTGGGCTATTTCTTCCCCACAAAGACTCTGCCTGGGCTATTTTTAGCCTGCCCTCCTCCCCGGACTACTTCCCCCTGAAGGGGCAATTCCTCCCTCCCCCCACTGACCCCCCAGCCTGCTCAGACCCACCGGCCCCTCCTTTCTCTGATCCCTGTGAACACTTGTTTGCAACCAGGAAGTGCAATGTCCCTGTATGCAAGTTTTATTTGCATTCATAATAATCAAGTATGGTATCCTTAAAAAGGCAGATGTAACCAGATTGTATGTAGTGCTGCACATATACAAAATATGTTTTATTTTAGACATAATTAACACAGCAATTAACACAGGAACAGATTAATATGTAGGATGTTCTTTCTTCTGAAATAAATTATATGGAGCAAAAATATACTTGGAGAATTCATAACAATCATCTCTAGTCTGTCCTCAGGCAGCCAAATGACATTTAAAATTAATTTTCTATTAAAAGTTTGGGTGATATATCCACTGCCAAACTTTTCAGTATTTTGCTTAGGTATCCCAAAGGCCGCATAGTTGACCTAGGTGTTAATACAGAGTTTTGGTCAACTACTTTTGTGAATAAAAGTCCAGGAGAGTCAAAGAGAGTGAAGGAAAGGAATTATGGTACCTCAGTGCCTCAGGATAGAGCTAGTTCTGCCAATATAACACATAAATTACTGAATAGCTGCTTGTCAATCACAGACATTGTATGTTGTATACTGAAGTCTTTGTGAGATGCTTGGTCTTTTGTATTTATTCCCAGGAGACACAACTCCCAGTTCATATCTGAGTTGATTGCTAATTTAGTTTTCCTAGATTCTAGGTCCAGAACACATCTATACAATGCATTAGTGATACAGACTGCTACTTTATGAGAGCCAGTTTACTTGAAGAAATGACTGAATCCTACTTAGCAGAAAGGACTGTTGATCATCTTTGGTGTCCTTGAGGATTTCAAGCCCAGGGTTCAGAGTTTTCTACAGATTTGTTACACTCTGTAAATCACCTAGGATCAAATCAGTTAAAGGAAAAGCTTTGCTAAACATATGGTTCCAAAACAGAAAGGAATTGTTCCATTCTGAAGAGGTATCAAGTAGTGTCTGCTTTGCAGGTACATAGAAAAATCTGGGGAAGAAAGAAAATATTCCATTTTATTTTTACCTTGAGAAGTTAGTTATTTGTGGCCCTGGATAAATCCTGTGGCCCTTTGAGCTGGGAGGAAATGCTGATGGATGTACCTAACTAGATTGATTTCCTATAAGGTAGTCATTGTTATGTGATATTTCAGGATTCCTTGACACAACAAGTTTTCATCTCTGTATCTTAAGATAAAAATCATGATTAAATGGCAGGAAGAGGTTTCTATGTATTTTTCTGACTCAAATAGTCTTGTGTTTCTTTCCCATTGCAATTGTCTCATAATAGAGCTTGAAGTTAAGGAACTTAGTTCCACTGGTGTTGTTATTCCAGCTGGATTTGAAATTCAGTTTAAAAATGAAGGGGGTTAGTATGTGTGTGATAAAAAAGGGAGCAAAAGGGAAATGGAGCAAAGTTAAGAAAAGAAAAACAAAAAGGGGAGAGGAGAAACAGGCACAAAATGCTAAGGGGAAAGCTTCTGAAATATAAATATTTGTTGTTGTTGTTTTCTAAAATCATTGCAGGATTGTAAAAATAACCACTAGCATAATTTAGACAACCCTGGGACTTGATTTGAGTTATAGTAGTTTTTTCAGGCTGCCCTGTGGTCTGAAGCATTGCGCAAATTTTATTCACAATTATGTGCTATGGGCCATCGATCTTGAGATCCCCAGCTCCAGTCTGTATACAGGGGCTTACAACAGAGCTTTATGTGTCCTCCACCATGCCTATACTGGTAAAGATATGTTTTATGCAGAAAAGGGGTAGAATGGGAGTTAGGATTTTATCTGTACTATTTGGAATCTGAAATTGGATTACTTTGTTCTAAGTTGTTTGGTAAACAAAATTACTGATGGGTCAATGTCAGTTTGTTCTGACATCATGCTCATAATGTTATAACTAAAGCACATGTGGGTAGAAACATATGAAAAGTGAACTAAAATTTGTCTGCCATTTAGAATGTATTGTTCATCTTTAGCTATGGTATATGGAACAAATTTGGCTTTTTATTAGTTTTGGAAAGAACAACAAGAACAGATAGTAGATAAATACTTTTGTTTATTAAATCAACTGTAGCTGTGTATACACATTCAAATAATCTTGGATAATTGTCCTGGGTGTGTTCTCCTGGAAAAAAAAATTACCCAGAGCCATGTGTTCAGACATTCAAGTGTTGAGCCCTTAAAGAGCCCCTAAAGACTTTTCAATGCTAACAGTGTGCAGCTAGTGCCTTGTGTGCATATCTCAGCAAGCTCTGCAGGCTCCCTTAGTATTCCTGATGACAAATGGCAACAGTGCATAGGGCATCTCTGATTGGCTGACCCAGACTGCTCTTGGTGAGCCTGTATTTCCCTGCAGCACAATGTAGGGATTGTGAAGGAGATGTGTCCTACTCCCTGCATCTGCCTGGGGGAAAAACAGGTGGGGAGGGGAGGAGTAGGAGTAGGAGGATGCTGGTGGGCCATGTTCTCTTCTGAGAGAAGCCATAGCATATACAAACATTCATTCTCCAAGGGACTTATTTAACCCTGGTTGTTGTCAGGTTTTCTCCTGAAGCAGAATTTTTACTCTTTTACTGTAGGAGAAAAATCCTGATCGTCTATATACTCATGGTTTTTCCTGGGAGAGCAGGTACTCTCCCAGGAGAAACTGAATCTCTTGATAAAAATCTCTGTTATCTGTAGATACTTAAATCTCCCTAGGAATACCAGAAATCGTTAATTTTGTATTGCAAATAGGTTGCACAGATGCTATTATCTTGAGTACTGTATAAGTGTGTAAAATAAAATACTCCTAAATGACAGAAGGAAGCAGCCTCAAAGTTTAATCTAAAATAACAACCAGGCATTAATTCTACATTGTAAAAGATATATTACATTATGTTTTCAACACATTTTTATGGACAGATGAAGAAATTTTACCAAGTCAAATGGGAACAGACAACTTAGTGGTCTCTGCTGCTTCCTGATAACTGTTTTATGGATTCATGAATATCCCACAGTAAGTGGAAGCTAAACTACAATAAAAACATGTTCAGTGGCTATTCAGAAGGCTGAATTCCACTTCTGTTTTAAATATTGGTAAATAACATAATACCTTACACTTTTTTGCAAACTGCCCAAAAACAAATCTATGCACCTTTCTCTATCACCAAAGCAAGTTTCTGTTTGTTTAGCAGGATGAATGTAGTGATATCTGTTTATGTGAGCATTGGTTATACATTTTGGATATGTACAGGTGTTACATTTAGGTCAGCCTAACAAGGGTTAGGTCTATCTAAATGCCCAATCATACTGGTGTGCCCAAAAAATGGCACACCTGATCTAAGTTAATTTATCTGAGTAGGTGCACTAACTTAGATCAAGATTGCAATCTAAGAAAGGGTTAACCAAATCCCATGAATGCCAGTACAACCCTGGGGCTGTGAAAGCCAGCCACTGGCCCTCATCCTGAGGCTGCACTATTCCCACCCCTCTGACCCTGACAAAGCAATTTTTTTATTATAAATATGGTAAAATTAATAGAACGGACCTATTAAGATCTTTTGTGGCTAGTCATTCATTGTTATGGAAATGTGTTTAATACAATAAACCATTCCCAAACTGGAATAAATAAGTTCAGTCAAAACTGGGAAACGTGAGCTTTTGCATCTGTAACAATTTAAATTTGAGTAACCTTCCCTTTCTGCCTGGATAGCAGTTTTATAGCCACTTTACACTGATGTGAATGATTACTCAATATGTGGTTTTGGGTACCTAGACACTGTGATAGCAATTTTTTCTCAGGAAAGAAAGGAAACCCAGGAGTACAAAGTTAGAAAGAAGTACAGAGTTAGAACCTCTCCTTCAACTGCATTCTCTTGCAGTTGATTTTCCTGTTATGATTCCCATCATTTGTCTCCACAATATGTAATTATCAGAGATGTACACACAGACAATAAAAATCTAATCTTCTTCCATAGCTATGTATATCCTTTCTGAATTTTTCGCTGTATCCATGATAAACTTTAAGAATATTCACCTATCACCAGTTATCCCTCAACTATCCTTATTCTACAATTAGCTAGAGCACTTTTGTATAATTCAGGGGAACCATTTATCAACATCTTCTCCAGTGTAGCCACCATAATCACACTGCATGACCAAGCATTTCCAAGGGATATATAAGCCTAAATCAGAATGCACAGAGGTAATTTCACAATGTTGAACTGTCAAAACCAGCAAATTTCTCTCTCTTTTTAAGTACAACAGTACTTTAAATGTAGAAAAGCTGATGAAAAAAAAAGTTACCTGCTCACCTCAGCTCTTTCAGTGACTTAAGCATTCTTGGTGTCCTGCAGAGACCAAAATGACAATAGATAAAGATACAAAAATTAGAGTAAATAAAAATAATAGAACAGAATGGAGATGGAAAAAAATAACAGAAAGGACCTAAGAGGTGGAGGGGATGGAAAGGGAGAAAAGGAGGAGGAGAAGAGACAGAGAAAGAAATAACTGGAGTGAAAAAATTGGAGAGAGAAAAAAGTGACTAAAAAAAGGAAAAAGCAAAATGATCACCATAGAACAAGGTCATTCAAGCTAGAGAGTCCCAGAGGTAATCCAGATAATGTGTTGTATTCCTCTTTCTATGGGCTGATGCTGAATGCAAGTAGGTAAGTAGTAAATTATCTTTCCAGTAAAGAATCATATTCTACTCCTTGCCAGGTACAAAATCCGCATTGACATTAATGGCAGTTTTACAACAGGGGAAAAAAAAAGTTAAATTTTCAGTCCTGGCCTACAGACCCTATCTAAGTGTGTGCCTTCAACAGCCTTAATCAAGAATTTTGAAGAAAGTATGAAGAAAATACTTCTTCCAAATTAGAACAAATACTCCTAAAACAAAAACGTTGATAAACTGTCTGCACATCATATATTAGGTTCAGAAACTGTTAAATAATAATAATATATTTTATTGTAACAAGTCGTGATATAGCATTATTTTAAAAAAAGATGAGACACCATTCAAGCAATATGGTGAGCACTAAGCTTGTTACTGAAACAATAAGCCTACAACTAGATGTAGTAGGACAGTCTGACTTCAGACAATATATGCCTTACCCATACTTTTTGGTTTAAACTATATTTTGATTGTAGACATAGATTCTAATGTTTTAAAAGTTCACAGACTAACAGTATTCATTATTAGTATCAGTCATGTATATAGTGCTAATACCTAGTGACCTCATCCAGGTTGTTGTAGTTCCAGTGTGCTCTACATAATAGAAAGAAGATATAAAATATTCTTTGCCCCACAGAGTTTACAATCTAAGATATAACAAGTGCATGTAGCATTCAAAAGGCATGGAAAGTAGAAAAGATAACAAAATTGAAAGAGTTTCTACCATACGTTAATTGTATATAATATGTAGCCAATCAGCAACAATAGCAACTATTTGGTTGCTAAGTCTTCAAAAACAATGTGAGTTTATTAATATGCTTTCTCTAATGAAATATTTCTAGATAATCTAATTCCATCTGTACAAAATATGCACTTGAAAAACAGATTGTATATAGTTATATACAGTATGATTATGTTATGCAGTGAAAAGACAGAGAAACTATATTTACATAAAGGACATGAATATTCATTTACTTCAAAAGGGCAAGCCAGGAACCTTAAAAAAAACTGTTTTCGTGCCAGCATCTGGATACTTATGATTGTAAGAAACCATTGTGTTAGCCTGTACAACACCTATTGTATTTCTTTCAAATGTAACAGGGTGTTATCCTTTATGAATAAAACTTAGCTAAAAATGCAGACATTTCAAAGAAAAACAACAGGAATGATTTGTTGTCTTTTATTGTAAAGGAAAGCACTGCACACATTAAGATACTTGTAAAGTAACCAACAATCATGTCTTATCTGGAAAAGTGCTCTGTTCTAACTAAAAAGCCACTCCAAAGGATCTAATAGTGTGATTAAAAAGAAGATTGTTTGTAATGATATATATTATATCTGTATTCTACAAAGGACAAAAAAGTCTTCAAAATACTTTGAACAGACCTGCTTGTAGCTGTTCTGTTATAATGTCTACTAAAAAAGGGAACACTAAGTGACAGAATAGAGCTTTAATATGCAAAATGTCATTTAAAAATGGCTGGCAAATTGCTGGCTGTCACGTATGACAAATACATGCTTTTAGTTTTACATTTCCCAAAGTTTGGGTGAAATTGTTCTGATGGAGACATGACCATTACTTCAATAAAGCAGAGAGTCCAGTTCTGTCACTTAGTGAATGTCTCTCCTATTTTCTCAGTGCTCTGGAGATACAACACTGTTCATTTACCCCTTACCCCCAACTTATTTTGCACACACCAAATCTGGAAATAAGGTGATGAAGTTTGTCCAGGGGCATAACTAACAGGGGTGTTAGGTTGAGGAGGAGATGGTAACAGCCTTCTTGTGTAGCCCAATCAATTAAGGCACTCATCCAGGCTACAAGGTATACATCTCCAGGCCTCCTTCTGAAGCTGTCCTGCTGTGTGGCTAAGAAAGAGAGATATGTAAGGCCAGGAGGAAAAGAAGAAGCTAGAAGAGATGTGTGTCTGAGCAAGATGGCTACTCTGGAAAGTTTATCTTGGGTTCTATTGTGAGCACTTGATCCAAAGAGGCAGACACTTAGGTACAGTGGTTCAACTTCAATAAATAAATAAATAAATAAAAGCCCTGGAGATAAAACTGGTTAATGCCTAACCTGCAGCTTGTTGGTTAGAACACTGTGCAAGCAAGCTGGAGAGACACAAGGTCAAATCCCTTCTGGGTGAGGAAGGCCCAGGATCTGGATCTCTGCAAACCACTCGGCTACTGGGGCTAAAGCACAATGGGACTACAATTATGTCCTCCATCTAACATCTGTTAGTCTTGGATGTTTGCTGGGTGAATGTTGTGACTCACTGTAGAGCTACATACCGTAGAGCTTACTGTATGTGCTTGGTAGTCATGTCAATGCCTGTGCATCCACACTGTGAAGACTAGAATCATAAACCATTTATGATTGCAAAACATGCCGTTATGTAGCAGACATTTGGGTAAATAAAGTGAAATAGGCTATTTGCCCAACTAGCTCTACTTTTTATCTCTCATGCTAAATGGTTACTGTTTAAATTATAGATTTTCTAGAATATTGTAGTTAAAACAGAGCCCTCAGCCATGAACAGGATATCTACATCAAAAATATATTAATAAAAATATTACAGATTGTATCTCTCTCTCTTAAAGATGCTACAATTTACAATAGTTTTCATGACATTTTTTTCTTCCTTGGTTAATAGACATTAATTTCAATTCAGAAATCTCAGCAATCTGCAAGAAGTAAAACAAAACTGTATTCAGAAGACAGCCATGGAAAAATGTGGCCCAACTCATATTTGTTTTTATATACACACACACACATATGCATATATATATATCATTATATACATATATAACTATATAAACTTGAGAACATTTAATGTTACAAATTAAATAACATTTTATTGTAAGCAACTATCTTTCCATACAGTAGGATTAGAAATGATAGCATAGATGTGTTAATAACCTTATATTACATTTCTCTCAGTGTGAATGATGAGGATAACTTAACTTTAACAGTGCATGGCTATCTCCAAAGAAACTATTTAACTAATTACTTATTTACAATGTCCAGTCATAGGACTACCACCTGGATGATGTGAATTGGCCTCAATTACAGCTGACTTAACCATTCAGGATCAGTCTTTGCCAGTTTCTATTCAATTTCACTTTAAGCTACTCATGATTTAACCTACCTGAGTACTACATGAGTTGCCAATAATGAGAAGAATTACTACATTAAAGCAATTATTGAGAATAATTTTAAATATGAAGACAATATTAAACATATGATTCCACTGGAATCATAAAGAAATCAATGAATGGTTTTAAAGCTTGTGCATTTTGATACTACACCAAAGTATCAATTCCTCTTGCAGCCACAGTAATGCATGAGCGTGCAGCTCTCTCTAAGGGTTTTATAGTATAATTTAAATGTTCTTACAGTATGGAGCAAGTTCTTGAAATGATGAACCTTTATCTCTGTTTATCTTCATCTTTAAATTAGATTACAACCTTATAAGCTAGTCTGAGCAAGAAGCAGAGTATAATTGTGTTGCCCCCAAGGTGAACAGCAGGAAGCAGATTGTACAACACACACACACACAAATCACATGGTCTGTCTACTGATTCTCTCTAGTGCTGGATGGGAGGCTTCTCCAGGTAGATTGCTTTCCAGTTTGCATTGACTTTGATGTATTTGCTGGGGAATTGATCTCCATCCACTTCTCCCCATCTATATAAAGCTAAAGATTAGCAACCCAGGGAAAGTTCCTTTCCCATCTTGCATAAACTTCCACTGTGAAGACCTCTACCTTTAGAGACTCTGGTGTAAGACATTTGGAATTGATCGTTATGTTATCCAGAGGCTCATATTACAGGGCACTGAACAGTTAATGCTCAGAGTTTGAATGAATAAAATTTATTCTTGGCTCTACGTAATCAGTGAACATACTCATGATGCCTGCATGTGTAAGGGGACTTCTTACATCCATTTATTCCTTGCAGGGGCATTAATGCACTTATTAAGAGTAAGATCTCTTTCATATGTAATACTCTAAGTGACCAGAAAAGGCATACATTTCTGGGTAAATAAAGAAATGATTTTTCCCCATGTTCAGCCAAAACTCTTATCTTCTAGTAAATAGAATTAATTCAGCCAAAGAGTCCTCTTAATCAAGGTTTTCTTTGCCTCCTCCATACAAGTCGGTCATTAGCTTGAATGGTACCAACAAATAAAATTTGTATCTAGTCATGGCTCTAAGTTCCAAGTCCTTGCAGGATTCATTGATTTGTAATTGAAGAGCTGACAAATGAACTAAAATGTTATCTTCTATACCAATAAATTCAAGGCTTGTATGTGCAGCAAAAATGAGCTGAATAGATTGAAAGTTCCAATTGTTCCTAACTAAGATGATTCCTTAGCTTGATGGTATTGTCAACTCTTTTTTTCTTGAGAATTTAAGAAATACATAGATGCAACATGACATGACCCTGTTGGAGAAGTATGAGCCTGATTGACTCTGGCAAGACAAAGACAGATGAATTGGTTGCCTTTTGAGGAATAATTGCCTACTTTGCCAAAACTTTTCTTGAGTAAGCATCATGTTACTCTAAATTCATTTTGCTTCCTTTGTGTTATCAAAGGTTACATACACACATGCACATAATTATGTGTATGCACATAACCTGTGTATGTAAAGGCACTCAAATGTTGAGTCCCTGAAGAGTGGAGAGCTTGCAGTGCCAACAATGTGCTGTCAGGGGAAGACTTGTGCACATATTGCAGCATACTCTGCTGGTTCCCTTAGTCTACCTGCTGACAGATGGCATTAGTGCATAGGACAGCCCTGATTGGCTGACCCAGACTACCCATGGTCAGCCTATATTTTCCAGCAACACAATATGGGGGTTGTGAAGAGGGTGTGTTCTTCTACCTGCTGCAGCAGCAGAATTCAGCAAAGAATATACTGTTTCCCTGGGAGAAATGGGAAAGAGGGAGGGCAGGGGAATGCTGGAGGGTCATGTTCTCTTTTGAGAGAAGCCATAGCATGTACAGACATTCAGTCTCCCAAGAGACACTCTCCAGAGATTGATTTAACCCTGGTTGTTCTTGGGTTATTTTTTTCCTGGAGCAGCCATTTTTAGTCTAGGAGAAAAATCCTGAGCATCTGTACACTCATGGTTTCTCCCAGGAGAGCAGAACTCTCCCAGGTGAAACTGAATGTCTGCATGAGGCCTTTAAGTGGCCTCAGTGTTCTCAGTGGCACTTCTTGTGGAAACAGGTAAATAAATATCATTTTTAAAATCCATGACCAATAGAAAACATTCCACTTTTCCTGCCTCAAGCAAAGAGACACGGTAAGATTTTCTCAGAAGGCCAGAAACCATATCTGAACTCAAGTGATCTAAAAAATAAACTATGAGGTTTTCTTTAAAAATCCAAGTTTATAACCAAAAGAGGGAAAGACTATAACAGAGGGTAAAGTATGGTGTTATTAATACAAGTAGGATCTTGTCATTGATTCAATCAGACTAACGTGTTCCATAGAAAATATTCTCAACTTGAATTTTCTTGAAATGTCTGATGAGCCTAGCCTGTAAGATTAATTATACAAAGAAGCATGTAAGATTAATTATACAAAGAAGAAAGAATATATTGCTTAGCAATATAGAAATTTTAATTATACTTCCCTTGTGGCATTTATGATGCAGACTGAATAAAAAGGCCCAAAATGTACTCTCTTTCCTTACCCCTATTTTTCATTAGAGTGTTTCCTGTCTCTATATCCCCATTTAAATTTTGGAATTTTCTTTTCTATTTCTCTGGATTAGCAAGCAAAGATTTTTTTTCTCCTAAAAAACACATGCATGTTGAATTCAAACCATCTATCTCATTAGCTGTCACTTGTCTTTAGTCCTCTATATTTGTGGGACAGAATTGCTCATTCTTGTCTTAAGGTAAGAGGGTGATTATTCCAGGGTGATCACCCATGTCTGTGTTACTGTCTACACATGTGTTGTGGTGGAGTAAATAACTCCACCACAGGATCATAGGTTGTAGCCATGTTGGTCTAAGGACATAGGCAGACAAGATTCTTTGGGTAAATCTGATATCTTTACCCAAGGAAGAAAACCCCCCATGAATTGCACACAGCTGGTTATGACATATCACCTCTCCCTCTAACCTACATGGAACATCCTCAAACAATTGCAACCCATACTAGAAGGAGACCCAAAGATATCTTCCCAGAACCACCCATCCTAGCCTTCAAACAAGCACTGAACCTTGCTAACCTCATCACCAGAAGCAAACTTTCTATGGCCCAAACCACACTGAATGGATCCAGACCATGCCATGACAAGAAATATAATACCTGCCCCCACAATTACTACACCTCACAACAGAACCATCAACATTCCTGGATCTTATAGCCGCACCTCCAGATATGTCATATATCTCATCCAATGCACCATATGCCCTGATGCAAAATGCATAGGAGAGACCAAACAAAAACTGAGCACCAGAATGAACGCATACCAGAAATCTATTAAAGACAAGAATACCCAGTTACTGGTGGGGCACATTTCTCACAAGAAAACCTCTCTTTCTTCTACCTCTCAGTTGTAATCCTCAAAGGGAATTTACAAAACACTTTTCACAGATGACCCTATGCACTTCACTTCATCAACCTCTTGGTTACAAAAAATCATGGACTAAATATAGACATTGGATTTATGACACATTATAATTTGCCTGACATCTGACTCCCCAGGTACCTATCCACTATGTACCTGCTACATTCCTCCCCACCTCCCACCCCCACTGAATTCGCAATTTACATCTTCACTGACTAGCTTTCTTGCACGCATATCAGCCTCTGGCTTCTTTACTATTCGTTCCATCCAGGAAGAGCACACAGCAACTGCAGATGATTGCTCAGCCTGACAAAGGGTATTTTCAACTATTGGAGTTGGTCTAATAAGAAATATCAGATTTACCCAAAGAAATGTGTTCACCATAGTATAATACTTGTGTCAGGAAGTACTATTCTATGGCAGAGTTGTGGTGCAATAGGTGTGCACATGTAGATGGTGATGTTTTACTGCAGAGCTAATTAGTCAGCTTCACATTAAAGTGTCTCATGTAGAGGCACCCTGGGAGTTGTAGCAAAGAGCAGTCTCTCAAGTGTGATTCACTATTTCCACCAATTGACTTACGATTAATCCTTGCTTCTGCCACTCCTAAATGAGTTTCTGTGACAGGAACAATTTTGTAGCAGTTTACAAAATGCTAAACATCCGGAATCCCAGTGGACTGAAATGAGGCATAAGGGTTCCTGGTAACTGATACTACTGTTCCTGGTACTACTCTGAAGATTCAGGCCATTAATTAATGTTGAAGAGCTTGTTCAAAGAGGGACTCAGGAATGTTTTCTGCTCCTTTTGACCAAAAAAAATTCCTAACTGAAGTGAATGATGCTTCACCCAGACTGAACTTTTTCTAAAGTCTGAAGCTACTTTGTGGGTAACGGTGGACCTGTTAAAATCCTAAAATATAGTCTTTCAAAGTGTTAATAAGAACTGCCCTTCATAATGGGGTGTATGGCTTACTGTACATGCTTCTAAACATGTAGATTGAAAAACTAAGCAGAACAATTCAAGTACAGTTTATTTGGAATCCAAATACCTTCTTACAATAATATATAATGATATAAACCCAAAGTAAAAAATATTACTATATATTCACACATCTTAAAAGCATATATCACACTTAGAATAAGAATCTAACATGAAAATTATAGCTATGGATTGCTTGGATTTTTCTCAAGTTGTGCTTAGGCTGATGTGAAAATAGAACCATCTTCAAATATTAATTTCTCTGTTTAATATTACATTTTATACACGCTGTAGTAGTTCTCTACCCAAGTTGCATTCATCTGACATTCTTTGCATTTCACCCTTCCCACTTGGTGTCTCTGAATTCACAGACACATTTGCATTTAATGCTTCTGTTCAGGCCATTCTTCTTACATGTTCTACCATTGGAAGTAGAGGATGTAAATCTAGAATTCTTCCATGAAATATTATTATATTAATTATGAAAAAAGAGAAAGTATGTATATATGCATATATATTGTTCTGTTGTATTAAGACAGTTTTTATTTCTTAATTTTGCTTTATTTTATTCACACTGGTCTACTAGATCCTGAATTTAACCTGAACATTACTGACGTGTCAAAAGTTTTTTTTTCCAAAATGACAGTACTGTGCCAAATCCAGTTATTAGAAAAATTCAATAACCCCCCCAAGCCTTAGAGAAACCCATCACAATTATTCACCCTTCACATTGATGCCTGTGCATAGTTATGCATAAAATGCCAAGACATAGACCTTGTCAGAAGTATTTAGTATTTGGTGATTCAAATAGACCAGGGCTGTCCAAATGATGGCCCACAGGCTGCATGGAGTTCTGGGCTCCCACTCAGCCATCACTGCCCCTATTGCTCTGGGTAAAGCTAACCCTGGAATCTCAGAGCTCCTGTTCCCTCCCCCTGGCTTCTTTTATATGCCCTCACCCCCTGGAGTAAGGCAATATGGCACAGTATGATTCAGCATGTAGTGTTAGGTGAGCCAGCAGCCTGGAATGCCTGTGTGGTACAGAGCCCACAGGGAGACAAAGGGAGGCAGGATCCTGCAACACACAGGAGAGTGTTTACCTACATGTGAGATGCAGCAGGATGGGGGAGTACCCAACCTAGCACACCCACACAGTGTATGCAGCCAGGGGGGCTAAGGACCCCTGCTAGGGCTGTCCCTGTCCTTTGGAGCCCCCTCAGATACACCCATGGGCCACATGGCCCCCAACTATTTTGAAATAGGACAGCTCTGAAGAAGAGTTCAATTAAAATATCCATTGATCTTAGCAAATGTGAAAAATAAATGTATGAAAAGTAAATGAAAGCAGTTACTACATTTTCTTCTGGTTTATAAAAGGAACTGTAACAAAGCGATCCTCTTTAATTAATGGGATCCTATGTTTAAGTGGTAACAAGGAACAAGTTAATCTTAAGCTCTCCTTGTAATAGACAGAATCTCTGCAAAATTTCAGCTGTTTCTTTTTTCTCCTCTCAGGGCAAATGATGCATGCATGTGCACACATGCACACACATATGCACATATACTTGCAGCGGTGAAGGGATCCTGGGAGGGACCCCAGAAATTACTCCTTTTCGCAGAGAAACCCTCGGATTCCCCACTTTTGCAAAGAGCTCTGCAGGCTGGTTCAGCTCCAGCCTGCAAGAGCTGTTTGCAAACAGGGCAGGAAACCCCCAGCCCTGCCCAGAGGGGGAACGGCAGGGCCTGAGGCTCTCAGTCAGTCACATATCAGGGCTCAGCTCAGCCTCGCTCTTTGCTTCTTGAGCCTGTGAGGTAAGTGGGGCTTCCAGGGGCTGGGGGTCCCTCTGGCAGGGCTGGGGAGTTGAGGGTCATGTCTGGGGGCACCAGCAAGCCTGGCCAGGAGCCAGGAGTCAGCCTTGGCTCCACCCAAGCAGGCAGAAGCAGTGGAGTAGCCAGCTCCATGGTGCTTCTGCTGCAGCTGCCTGCTGTTCTGGGCACAGAGCTGTAGACTTGGGTCCCTGGCCCCATAGCCCTGGCAGCTGGGGACCCTCTCTGGCAGGGCTAGTTTCAGAGGCTGTGGGTGGGGGGAAAGAGGAATGAATAGGGCGGGGGGGCTGTTGTGGGGCCAGTGAGGGGCACCAGTAGAACTGGGGAGGCTTTGGGGGCAATGAAGGGCACAATCAGGGCTGGGGAGGGGCTTTGGGGGAAGTGAGGGGCACCAGCAAGGCTGGGGGGAGGGGTTGGGAGTGTGAGGGGCACCAGCAGTGCTGGTAGGGCTTTGGGGGGGTTTCAATTTTAATAATGGATTGGAGGGGGGTTGTCAGAGAATTTGTGACTTTTTTTGTCAGAGAATATATGATTTTTTTTTATCAGAGAAAACCAGGATCCCTGCTGCTGAGATCTTAAAGAGGCATTTGTAAAACTACCTGTCTCTCCTCTTTTCCTTGTATCAACTGCAGTGCAAAAGAAAGGGCATGACTTTCACTAAATAAGTGTTATCACAATGTATCACTGTAAAAAGATACAATATCTGCAGTAATGAAAGTACCAGGGGCAGATATGGGGTGGGGAGAAGGGAAGGGTTCAGTGGTGCAGTTTCACCGCCCCTCCCTTTTGATCCCTGGAAGGGGCAGTGGCAGTTCTATTCAGGCAGTGCTGATAGAATTAATAGATTTCATGGCTCATTATTGTCTGCCTGGTTCCTGTTAAGCTCTCTCTATTCCACAGGTGTTATAAAGCCTCTATCCTTTTTAGTAATATTGTTCCACTATTCAAACTATCCTTTCTTATGTAATTTTGCTCTCTAACAACAATTTCTGATAAGATCTCCCATTTATTTCACAGCCCTGCAGACTGTTTTTAATTTTAGCTAAAAACCTTAACTAATACTAAGTGTAGAAATGATTGATAACAAAATATTAAAGGAACAATCAAGATGCTCAAGGCTAGATTTTCTTTTATGAATCTGAATAAAGGATGTACATTTAACCAATCACGGGAATTAACTAGTTAAAAAGTTAAAGAAATAGCTAACTTTTACATTTAAGTAGTTAAAATTTTCAGCTGTCAACTTTTAACTTTAGCTAGTTAAAAAAAAAAGGGTAACTTTAGCTTTTTTTAAAGTATAAATTAAAAGTTTTAAAAAATTGAAATCCAGCTTTCCCAGAGTTTTTCCTGACACAGCCACTCTCTAAGACTTACATGGAACAATATTTCTTTATTGAAACTCGAGGAAACCCCTCCTCCCTCCAGCCTGTGCTGGGGCTGGACTCTCTCTGCTGAAATCCGCATGAACTGCGGGACTTCGGCCCGAATGGCACAGGGGCAGCTAGGGGCCCCCTTTAGCAGGGCTGGGGGAAGGCAGGTCAGGACTGGTCACTGATCAACACCTTCCTAGTTAGGAAGGCCAAGGCAGAGATGGAACTGGGACTAGCTTCCCGGATTAAGGACAACAAGAAGTCCTTTTTTAAATACATAGGGAGTAAAAAGAAGGCCCCGGGTAATGTGGGGCCCTTGCAGGACGCGACAGGGAATCTGGTTGTCACACCAGACGACAAAGCCAACATATTTAATGATTTCTTTGCCTCTGTCTTCCTCAGTAAGGACCAGAACTGCCACCTCCCTGCTAGGCCCCCATCGGGCCCCGAGGGAGGCACACCTGAGCCCAGGGTAAGTGAGGATCTAGTTAGGGAGCTGCTGGAGGGGCTGGACGTTTTTAAGTCAGC
>NW_005841957.1:1024464-1044595 GCF_000455745.1 Alligator sinensis | reverse complement strand
ACCTGGGGAGGAACAACCGGCACCATACCTACAGGCTGGGGAACTCCCCTCTTGTCAGCACGGAGGTGGAAAAGGATCTTGGAGTCATTATTGACTCCAAGATGAACATGGCTCAGCAGTGTGGGGAGGAAGCTAGGAAGGCCAACTGTACCTTGTCGTGCATCCACAGATGCATTTCAAGCAGGACCAAGGAGGTGATCCTCCCCCTCTATGCGGCACTGGTCAGGCCGCAGCTGGAGTTCTGCGTCCAGTTCTGGGAGCTGCACTTTAAGAGGGATGTGGACAGCATCGAGAGGGTCCAGAGGAGGGCCACTCGCATGATCAAGGGACAGCAGGGAAGGTCATATGAGGGAGAAAGTGGTAGATGAGGCTTTCTTCAGACAGCTAATGGAAGTTTCCCAATCAAGCCTTGGTTTTCATGGGGGACTTCAAACACCCTGACATCTGCTGGGAGGGCAATACAGCCATGCACAGAATATCCAGGAAGATTTTGAAGAGTGTTGGGGACAACTGGGGATCAACAGGCACTGGGGGAGTCCCTGTTCCCCCGAGCGCCGCCAGGAGTGACCAGGAATAACGGTCACAAGCTGGTGGAGGGAAGGTTTAAGTTGGACATCAGGAGGCGCTACTTCACGGTCAGGGCAGCTCGGGGCTGGAACCAGCTTCCAAGTGAGGTGGTGCAGGCTCCCACCCTGGGGGTTTTTAAGAGGAGGTTAGATGACCATCTTGCTGGGGTCATTTGACCCCCAGTACTCTCTCCTGCCATGGCAGGGGGTCAGACTAGATGATCTGCCCAGGTCCCTTCCGACCCTAGAAACTATGAAACTATGACTTCTTGTTTGAGAGAGAGAGAATAGTGTGCTTTCTTATGAGATATGGTCTCTCAAGAACTACACATCCCAGAGTTCCTTAGTTCATGCTGGCATTTTCTGTGCATTTGCAGAGATCAACAGGGCAGCTAGTTGGCTGCAAGAGAGAGAACAAGCACAAGCAAGCATAGACATTGATCACAGTAAGAGTGGGAGCTAGTAGTGAGGGTGAAGCAGATGATAATTTTTTTTTTAATTTTAACAAAGATCAGAACCAGCAGCCCACAGTCCAAGAAGTCGAGCATTACTTCTCATCTGTGAGAAACGTATCTGATATGTCACCTACTGTGAAAAAACTATTCATCTCTTATAACACAAGCATTCCCTCATCTGCCCAGGTAAAGCAATTGTTTCAGTAGTGGGGACTTAGTCTCACAAGACAGAAGAAGAAAATTGTCAGATGTAAATTTTGAAATGCAGCTTTTGCTGAAGTTCAATAAGCATATTTAAACAGTTTCTTCTATGCAAATAAATCCTTGACCAAGTAACTAAATCCTTGGATGATGGTGTCACCATGGACATAGTCTTTCTAGACTTTAAGAAGGCCTTTGACACTGTCTCTCACCCCATCCTCATCAATAAATTAAGTGACTGTGGCATTGATGCCAACACAGTTGGATGTGTAAAAAAACTGGCTGATGGGGCGCACCCAGAAAGTAATGGTGGATGGGTTGTACTCAACCTGGTGAGATGTGAGCAGTGGGTACCCCAGGGCTCAGTCCTCGGGCCCGCACTGTTTAACATCTTCATCAGTGACTTGGACAAGGGGGTGGAAAGCACGCTGTCCAAGTTTGCTGATGGCACTAAGATGTGGGGCGAGGTGGACACAATTGATGGGAGAGAGAGGCTGCAAATAGATTTAGACAGACTACAAAAGTGGGCAGACAAGAATAGGATGGGGTTCAACACAGACAAATGCAGGGGTCTCTGCACCTTGAGAGAAGGATTCCACAGCATACATACAGGCTGGGGAGTTCCCTTCTTGAAAGCAGAGGCGGAAAGGGATCTTGGAGTCATTATTGACTCCAAGATGAACATGAGCCACCAATGCCAGACCGCAGCCAGCAAGTACCTTGTCATGCATCCAAAGGTGCATCTCAAACTGGTTCAGAGAGGTGATACTCCCCCTCTATGTGACTTTGGTCAGGCCGCAGTTGGAGTACTTCATCCAGTACTGGGCGCCGCACTTCAAAAGGGATGTGGCCAGCCTGGAAAGGGTTCAGAGGAGGGCCACCCACTTGGTGAGAGGGCAGCAGGACAGGACCTGAACCTGTTCAGCCTCAGCAAGTGGAGGCTGAGGGGGGACCTGGTGGGTGCCTACAAACTCATCAGGGGAGATCAACAGGAAATAGGTAGAACCATTTTCTCCCCAGCACCACCTGGGGTGACAAAGAACAATGGTAATAAGCTGATGGAGAATAGGTTTAGGTTAGAGATCAGAAGGCAATATTTTACAGTTAGGGTGGCCAGAATTTGGAACCAACTTCCTAGGGAAGTGGTCCTCGCCCCTACCTTGGGCAAATTCAAAAAGAGGTTAAATGATCACCTTTCTGGGGTCTTGTGAACCCATCATTCCTTCCTTCCTATAGCCGGGTTCAGGCTAGATGATTTAATCATGTCTCATTTCACTCTGATTTTGATTTTCAACGTGAGCGTGTTCTTCTTCTAGGGCATACAACAAGATGTTATAGCTTTGTCTTCCCTCGTTTCAGTGTCACTCTCACCTGCCATGACTTTGATGGGACCAATTAAAGGGAGATACCACACAAAAGGAGTGCTCACTGTCTTTTAATAATGAGCATCAGCAATGCCCACTCACAAGAAATGTAACTCGGCTAGCCACCAGCTATAGGTCCCTCAGCCGGCTCTCCTTACAAGTTCCCGATTCACTTATCAGTCCTGAAATGAACACTCACCAGGTGGGCATTTGCAAGCCCGCTCCACTTATCAATTCACAGCAACAAAGTCCTTGTCACGGATCCAGATCGAGCTGCAATCATCTGGATGAATCAGCAATTCATCTTCTAATGGGCTGGATACCCGACACCGCTGCTTCAACAACAATTTTTTGGCGAATCTCTCTTTCATCACCTGTGCCTCCATGCAGGCTGCTTGCCGTCTCTGGTGTCTAAAGCCTGGGCTCCTCTTCCCCTTCCAGGGAAGTGCTGATCGCACTGACAGTCCTTTATTCAATGATTCCACTTGGCTGTTGTCAGTCTCTGGTTGTCCGCCGCCAGCCAGTAAAATTTAATTGGCAATTAAGCCTTTTGTTACCTCAATCTGACTGAGCACATCATGGCTGTCAGCAAGTAATGGGCACTTCCCAAAGTCCATAGCATGTGTTTAGTATACTGGATGGGTGGGCAAATAGTTACTATGTCACCCAGTTCCATGGGTTGGACAGAAAGTTCCCAACAAAATGAGTGCTTTTCCCAAACATTCCCATAACAGGGGCAGTGTCTAAATGTTACATTCAGACACTTTCATTATTTCTAATTTGGATGTATTTCATACCCTTTTGTTACCTTTTGAGCAATAAATATGGTAACAACAGAGGTTTTCTATGTAAACAGCTTTCATTTGTCACCTGGCTATGAATATCTCTTTTCTGTTATTCTGGTATGTCTATATGATGCATTGACTTTTACAAAGTACTTCACACAGAGACAGTGATAGGGATGTAACATTACATAGGTATTTGTAAATTGTTATTCTGAAAACTGTATTACAAGTACAGCAAAAGCTGTGTTATCCAGCACTTCATCAACCAGAAAACTACACTAATTGGCATCCGAGGGATGCGGCAAAAGCGAAGCCGGAAGTCCCGCTTCTGGTTTCACCACTATGAGCTGAGTTCTTCTCCTTCACTTCTTTGGCTCATGGCCCAGAGCAAAGCATCTTGCACGGGGCAAAGCAGCCTGCATGGGGCCCCACTCCCTGTCCCTCAGCACACTGATGCCAGGGAGTACACCAGATGATGCACATTTGATTAACTGGCATATTTCATAGTTTCATAGTTGGTAGGGTCAGAAGGGACCTGAGCAGATCATCAAGTCTGCCCCCCTGCCATGGACGGGAAAGAATACTGGGGTCAAATGACCCCAGCAAGGTGTCTATCTAGCCTCCTTTTGAAGACCCCCAGTGTAGGAGCGAGCAACATTTTGCTTGGAAGTTAGTTCCAGATCCTAGCTGCCCTGACTGTGATGTAGTGCCTCCTGATATCAAGCCTGATTCTACTCTCCATCAACTTATGGCCATTATTCCTTGTTATTCCCACTAGTGCTCGGGGGAATAGGGACTCTTGCCGTGCTGCCCCCTGATCATGCGGGTGGCCCTCCTCTGGACCCTCTTGATGCTGTCCTCATCCCTCCTGAAGTGCTGTACCCAGAATTGGACACAGTACTACAATTGCGGCCTGACCAATGTCACATAGAGGGGGAGGATCACCTCGTTGGACCTGCTCTTGATGCATCTGTGGTGCAGTTAGGCTTCCTGACCGCGTCCCCACATTGGCGACCCATGTTCATCTTGGAATGAATAATGACTCCAAGATGCTTTTGTGCCTCTGTGCTGACGAGAAGGGAATTCCCCAGCCTGTAGGTATACTGCTGGTTTTTCCTCCCCAGGTGCAGTACGTTGCACTTGTCAGTATTGAAACCCATCCTATTCTCATCTGCCCACCTCTATAACCTGCCCAGATCTAGTTGCAGCCTGTTCCTCTCTTCCAGCATGCCCACTTCTCCCCACATCTTAGTGTCATCTGCAAATTTGAACAAGGTGCTTTTCACCCCCTCGTCCAAGTCACTGCTGAAGATGTTGAGCAGTGCAGGCCCGAGGACTGAGCCCTGGGGGACCCTACTGCCCACATCCCTCCATGTCAAAAATGACCGACCCATCCACCACCACTCTCTGGGTGTGGCCCTCCTGCCAGTTGGTGACCCATCTGAGTATGTATGTATCGACACCACAATATCCTAATTTTTTTAATGAGAATGGGGTGAGAGACAGTGTCGAAGGCCTTCCTAAATTCCAGAAAGACTACGTCCACTGTGGCACCTGCATCCTAGGATTTTGTGACCTGGTCATAGAAGGCCACCAGGTTGATTTGACAGGACTTGCCTCTAATGAACCCATGTTGGTTGCCCCTAAGCATACACTCCCCTGCTTGCCCCTTGCAGATGTGCACCTGGATAATTTTCTCAAAGAGTTTCCCCAGGACTAAGGTAAGACTAACAGGTCTATAACTTCCTGGGTCCTCCTTCCTCCCTTTTTTGAAAATGGGGACCACACTGGCTTTTTTCCAGTCGTCTGGCATCTCACCAAAGCACCACAAGTGCTCATAAAGCTGTGTCAGGGGTCCCACAATGATCTCTGCTAATTCCCTCAGCTCTCTCGGGTGGAGATTGTCAGGACCTGCTGATTTGAACATGTCCAGTCTCACCATAAGTTCCCTGACTAGGTCCTCTCTGACCCTGGGCCTGGCTGTGCCTCCCCTGGGACCATTAGGGATCCCAGCGGGGGGGATGACCTGGTCCCTACTCAGAAAAATGGAGGCAAAGAAATTGTTAAATAGGTTAGCTTTGTCATCTGGTGAGACCACTAGATTTCCAAGCGTGTCCTGCAGAGGCCCCATGTTACCCAGAAACTTCTTTTTGCCCCCTATGTATTTAAAAAAGGATTTCTTGTTATCCTTGATCTGGGTTGCTAGTCCCACTTCAATCTCTGCCTTAGCCTTCCTAACAGCCCCCCTACAATCCCAAGCAACAGAGGTATAGTCCTCCCTGGTGGTGGCCCCTCCCTTCCACTGGGTGTATGCCTCCTTCTTAGCTTTGAGATGTTCCTGGATGCTTTTGGTGAGCTGTGAGGGCTTTTGAGCACTCTTGCCCTCTTTGATCCATGTTGGGATTGCCAATCTTTGTGCTTGGAGTATTGTCTCCTTCAGGAATGACCACTTTTCTTGGACTCCCAACTCCCCACCCCTCTGGGACCTCGGTGCCTCCCTGACTAGTCTCCTTAGCTCAATGATATCCGCCCTCCTGAAGTCCAGGGCTGCTGTCTTGCTGCAGGCCTTTGCCACCCTGCACTGGACGGTGAATTCCAATAGGTGATGATCACTATCACCCAGGTGTTCGAGCACCCGCAGTCCCCTCACCAGGTTGTCGCTTGTTGCCAGGACCAGGTCTAACAAGGCATCTCCCCTGGTGGGACTATGCACCTCCTGGGTTAGATGGAGGTCCTGTAACATGGCTAGGAACCTATGTGAGTGGTCAGACCTGGCTGACTGCTTTTCCCAGAAAATGTTCAGATAATTTAGGTCACCCATGATGACCACATCCTTTGACTTAACTGCCTCTGTGAACTGACCTGAGAATTCCCGGTGTAGCTCTTCTCCTTGGTTGGGTGGTCTGTAGTATACCCCCACTGTTAAGTCCCTTTCCCCCCGACCCCCTTTTATTCTGACCCAGAGCATTTCAGTCTGCCCCTCCTCTGACCCAGTGCTGCTTGTTGAGGATGGGAATTTTTCTTTGACATAGAGCATCACAACCTCACCATTCCTCCCTGTTCTATCCCTCCTGTACAGCCTATAGCCCTTGATGTTCACCGCCCAGTTGTGCATTGGATCCCACCATATTTTGGTGAGCCCCACTATGTCTGGGTTTGTGTTAGCTAGCAGGAGATGCCTGTTTCCAGAGCTTTTGCTGTATAACATTGTTTTCAGGTAAAGCAGGGTGAGTTCTGAGTAAATTTGTGTGCTTCTGTGGGCTTATGGGAAAGAAACCCACTCATTGCATTTGAAAATGAAAAATGATGCTAAGAGGCAATTCATTGTGTTTCATGCATTTCTCACGAATCAACTTAATTTTTAACTATTTAACTTTTAACTCTAACTTACCTTTTAACTAGTTGAAAGTGGAAATGTTTAACTTTTAACTTAAGTCAAGTTAATTTTAAAGACTGATAATGTTTAATTTTAACTAGTTACATTTTTCATAAACTTTTCCTATGACTGCATTTAACTATAAAGACTGCAGGACTCATGAGACAATATCTTTTGACTATTTTTGCCTTGTTTGTTGTGTTTTTTTAAACTTTCTTTATAACCTAGTAAATCAGTGCATATTCCAATAGTTATATTTTATTTTTGCTTTGATCTTAAATTGCATATCATACTGCTATGCCCTTAGCATATTAGTCAAGCTTCCAGTTTCTCTTTAACAGAAAAAAAAATGTGTTGTTGTATATGTGATATGCCACTCCATTTACATCCCCCTTTTCAAAACCCTAGATCCACCCATGGAAAGGACCCAAAAGGACTGACACACTCCACTCTACCAATAGGACACAGGTTAAAGTCCCTCTCTAGCCACCACAGATCAATCAGATCAGCAATCTGAGCTTCCTGGGTTTCAAAACTTTGAAGTGCAGGTCCTTGCAGTCTCATTCTTCTGTCCCAGGTAGAGGTTTAAAGGTAATTTTTCTCTGACTCCCTCAGCTTAGTTCCCTGACTAGAACAAAACAGTTTAAGTAATTGTCCAGCCTTATTTTATATATATATATATTTTTTCTTCTTCACAGCCTACTCCTAGAAATCCCATCACCTCCCACGCTTAGTGTGTTCCCTACTTTTGACAGAGACATGAGTAACTTGAAAGAAGTGTATATTTTGCTGAGATAACGTGAGATCTTACTCATGACATGGGCTTTCTAAATTGCAAAGCAGGCACTTTTCCTGAGTTCACTTTTGTTTGACTAAGACTGTTTTGGAAAATTACATAGTAATATAATTTGATACCTTTTCCTGACACACATGTTTCCATTCATTCTTTAGACCTCAACATTTTTCAAGTCAAAGAAAACTATTTGTTACTATAAAAGTACAGAACATCCTGAAAAAACAGGATCCCTCAATTCATTAAGTGGAGCAAAATATAGGTCTGAGATGACAAATGGTTTCCAAAAGTAGTAAAATTTCATTAAAAACTGGCACACTGAAAAACCTCTATTTAATTTTCTATTAGAATATTTACATGCATGAAAGAAACTAGGTCATCATATTTTTAGCTTATGATTCCAGCTCAATTTCATTCTCGACTAGCTCTGTCGTTAGTAATATGTCTCCTTTTGTGTCCCTGTCAGATACCTTCCATTCTAACCTTATCAGAAAATCCCTCTTCTTCCACCCTTCATTTTAGTTTAATCACTTGTCCCTCACTCTCATTCCCACCCTCTTGCTTCCTCTCTAATAACCTCAATACATTCACAGTAACTCTATTCTTTCTTTGCCCATTTAGAGTCCTTGACAAAATATTATTAAGGAAAGGAAAATAGGTGGATTTCAGATTAAAGAGGCTCCCACATTTATGTCTGTGATTATTACATTAAAGAAAAATTATATTAAAGAAAATTCATATATCACAGAGGAAGTTCATATATTGAAACTTACCTTTCAGAAAATCTGATTTACAATTTCCTTATCAAATACTATATATCATAATTTTTAAACCTGACACTTTTACATAGCTGTAGGCTTGTGGACTCTCTTTAATCCTTGTCTTTCCTCTGAAATCCAACACTATTTCAGATTATTTCAGCGTAAGGAGAGCACTACCCCAGAGAATTCAGAGACTATATACCAACTTCTGCATGTTATAAAATGTAAAATAAATAAATAAATGTGGATTCAAATTTGTCATTGTTCCATAAATACTGCATTTTCCAGTTGGAAATCTGAAAATAGCATGCAGTTGCTTTAGGCCATGCTGTGAAGTCTTTCCTTTTCACCTATGTCACTGTACAGGCTGGAATTTGGTGATGATTTATGAGGAGGATAGTGAGGGTGTTCTGTTCAGATTGAAAGCTTGCAGATGTTTTCTAGGAGTTCAAATCGATTGTTATTGCAGTTGTTGTTTTTGTTATTTTAAATAACAAAGGCACTCAGCGATGCAGATGAACACTTTTTATATGCAGATATAAGCTACATAAGTAAAGGTTTTATTAATGGTCCTGCTAATTTTCAAGTACAAGTAATATAATGTAAAGCACTTTGACATATCTTATAATGGCTGATAGTTCTACTTAGACTTATTCCAAAAAAACAGAAACATTCAAAATATATGAATACTTAGAAACATGTCACAATAACCTAATATTTATTGTACTGATATTAGTATCGTAACTGAGATGTAAACAGCTAAAATACTCTGTTATTTCTTCATTTTCCAATTACAGCACTATTATGTGAACAAAGTAGTGTTCTGTAATGACAGCTTTCTGGAATGTAAGAAAGGGCATTTTCCCCCAGTGGAGATTCTCTGGTGAACAGCAGAGATCCCTCTCTCAGACCTCCATAAAAATTTGAAATACAGCATTCCAGTGAAGTCCACATAAGCTGATCTAGATTTACATCAGCAAAAGTTCTTTGAAATTGTTTGGGCCTTAAGTTTTGAGCTGGTTTTGCTGCTGACCTTCTCTTTCATATTTCCTTAAAGAAAAAAGAGAAAGTCTATAGAAAAAGATATTTTATTTAAAGAAACCATTATGGTAATGTAGTTAAGCACTCAGTAGTCAGAAAATGCCAAAGTAAAAGCTGCACATTCAACTCCACACCTTAGGCTGTCTCATTATTTCTTCTAGTGGCCTCACAAATGTTGAATGGAAAGAATAGCAGAATTGACACCTTGCATATCAGTTCCCTCAAGGCATAAGAATAATTGCCCACTAGTACACCCACTTAATCTTCAAGTCTTCTCACAGAAAAATTAACTGTGCTACTACAAAGCAACTCCTGCTATACTTGCAAAGATGTACAGGCATGTCAGAAACATTTGGCAATCAGCAATATCCAAGACACACAAAGGAACCAAAGGATAAGTATGGATGATTAATTATCATCCTTTCCCAGAAGATGATTCTTTATTATTCATTGATCAATTAAACCACCATAGTCTTTGTGCCATATTCATTAGGGATCTGGAAGATAGGATGAACTGCACCCTCAACAAGGGTAGATGACCCCAACCTAGGGGATATGGTAGATACACTGGAGGGGAGGGCTAGGATTCAGAGTGACCTCAACCAATTGGATGACTGGACCAAAAGCAATGCCATGAGGACAAGTGCAAAGTCCTGCAATTAGGACAGAAGAATCCCATGCACCACTATAGCCTGGGGACTGACTGGCCAAGCAACACTTTTGCAAAAAAGGACCTGGCGGGTTACAGAGGGCAGTAAGATGGATATAAGTCAGCAGTATGCCCTTGTTGCCAAGAAGGCTAATGGTATACTGGGTTGCATTAGTAGGAGCATAGCCAACAGTTAACAAGAAGTTATTATTCCATTCCATTCTGCACCAATGAGGCCACATCTGGAATACTGTGTCCAGTTTTGGGCCTTCCACTATAGAAAGGATGTGGACAGGCTGGAGAGAGTCCAGCGGAGAGCAACAAAAATGATTCGGGGGCTGGGGCACATTATTTGCGATGAGAACCTGAATTTTATTTAGTTTGGAGAAGAGAAGACTGAGGGAGGATTTCATAGCAGCCTTCAACTATCTGAAAGGTGGTTCCAAAGACGATGGAGCTAGACTGTTCTCAGTGGTGACAGATGACAGAACGAGGAGCAATGGTTTCAGGTTGCAGCAAGGAAGGTTTAAGTTGGATATTAGGACAAACTTTCTCAGTAGGATGGTGGTGAAGCACTGGAACAAGTTACCTAAAGAGCTGGTGGAATCTCCATCCTTGGAGGTTTTTAAGGCCCAGTTTAACAAAGCCTTGGCTGGTATGATCTAGTTGAGGATGATCCTGCTTTGAGCAGGAGGTTGGACTATCTGACCTCCTGAGGTCCCTTTCCACCCTAGTTTCCTATGATTCTATGATTCTATATTCAAGTATAAAGCAAAAACAGAAATTATTCTAAAATGGCTGAACCATAGTTCAAAGTAGTAATTAAATAAAACACAAATGTTAAGTAGGAGAGGGCTAGATTTAGCACAGCAGGGCTCAAAGTAGGAGTAAGAATCTAGACACCTACATCTCCTTTGATCATGCTACTGTAAGCAGGACTGGTCAAAAAATGAACAAAAGTTATGAAGAGTCTGTGGAGCTATCAAAAGATCAGAATCCTGATTGTTATTTTGTTGATGCTCAAGCCTACCCTTAATTTCCATATCATTTATTACAGCACATTCCTGTTGTGTTGACACAATAGTATTTAGTTGCTTTTGTTTATGTTTAAGTGAGGTCTTTCAAAAGGTATGAATGATGAATACTTTTTTGTGCTAAACTTCTGTGCTTACTCACTAAAATATAGGTGTATATCAGGTTATCTGTGCTTTTAACTGCGCCTATAATCAAAGCTTTATGCCTCTATTTCAACTTTCAGAAAAGAATGGCTAGCCTTTTCAAAGTGTAGTTCTAAATGTCTTATTAGCAATTTAAGGTTACCCAGATGTGATACTGAAACATGACTTTTGCTCAGTCACTTTCCAAATGAATTAGAGTACATAAATTCACAATGAGAAACACTGTGTGTAAGGTGCATCAATTGATTGTTATATGCATTTCTAGAAATTCAACAGGAATATTTATGCATTTCTAGTTTCTGGGTGGTTTTTTTTTTTACTCTAACTACTGTAGAGTTTTACTCTAACCATTTTTTTTTACTCTAAATGGTTGCAGCAATGTTAACTCACTGGGTCTTGGGCACCATCAGATCAGAAATGCTAAACAAGAATGGAACCCAACGTTACGTGGAAGATTTCCAAAAAGTCAATTGCTGACTATAGGTACAACGTGTTAATCGTCCTTTGGAGTATAATTAAAACCCATTATTTGGTGGTGAAAGTATTATCTAAGCAAGGTGTTAGTATTGTGGAGGTGAAGGTATTATCTTTCAAAACAGTCTATAAGAAGAGACTGTGAACACCTGTGGTCCTTAAATATCCAAAGATTATTTAATAGAGACAGGAGTTTTTGGTTGAAGTGAAGTTTTCATAGACTTATAGGGCACTTCCCCATGAGCAGAAATGTGTGCTTAGCAGCACCTCAAAGGCTTTTGAGGCCCTGCAAAATGCACATGGCACACATGAAAAGGTTCTCAGCATGGAGTCAAAATTAGATACCGGGAGATCCCTGTGTCAAAAAAAACCCCCACCATGACAAAAAATGGTGGTGTAGCATACATGCCTGCAGTATGCAATGCCTAAGACCAGAGCCTGGCCAGCCACAGCCATGCTCCAACTGCCAGCCAAGCTCTGCACACCCAGAACACCACTGCTGCAGCCCCAGTAGGTCACCAGGACCCCAGATGAGGTTGCTGGGGCCAGCCCAGGTGCTGGCCCCAGCCTCCCCTTCCTCAGCTGGGGCAATCTGCCATGCACCACAGTGTGCATACAGGGGCATAGCCAGGGACAACTAGCAGTGGCACAAATATGTGCTGCTGCTAATTGTCCCCAGAGAAACATAGGTTCTCGGTCATAGGGATGTGCCGATAGAGTGTAATGTCAGTGTGCTTTGTAGTAGCACAGTGACCATTAAAATAATCTAGTTTGACTTACTGCTATTAAATTTCACACAGATTTCCAAGTAGTGACCCTAATAATTTGTGATTGACTGAAGTACAGAATGCATTTGTTTTCCAAGAAGACATGCAGTCATGAGTCAGATCCATTAAGAGGAGAAACATGCTCCCCCCCACCACCCCCATAGATTATTAATTGGACAAATAGCCTAATTATTTTTTTTAAATTGCCTAGTTTCCAATTTGTTTTAATTTCTCTGGCTTCAGTTTTCAGCCCTCTGTTCTTTTGATTAAAGAATGATGTACCTTTACAGGTGAATGGTTTATCTTGGATTGACTGAAATAATAGAATTAAGCAAAAATTCAGTGTGTAGTTAATAATGAAAAAAACAATCCTTAAAATATTGAAACTTGATTTTGTTATTTTTTAAATTCCACACACAAAAATAAAATCACCTCCCTCCAATTATGCATTACTCCCTTTGTTTATCATCTAGGATCACATTAGCCCTTTTTGTCACAGTATTTTATGAGAGCTCATGTTCAGTTTAATGTTTATTCATTGCTAAATCCTTTCTGAGTCACTGTTTCCAGGTTATAGCTTCCCACTCTGAATATATGACCTGAATTCCCTCTCTTTAGTTTTATAACTTTGAATTTGGCTCCACTGAATTAATTTTGTTTGAACAAGACCGGCTTACCTGACCATGCAGAATTCAACTACTATTTTCTGCAAATTCTGCAAATTTAACAAACATTGATTTAGTATTTATTTCCATACCATTCATAATAATATTGGGTATTGAACCAAAACCTGCAACATGCTAGCAAAAAACCCTCATTCAGTGATTATTCCCCACTGACAACTACTTTTTGAAATTTGTCGGTTAACCTGTTCTTAATATCGTTAATATGAGCTTTACCCATATTATGCTAATGTTTTTATCAGCATGTTATGCAGTACTAAGTCAAATGCCTCAGACATCTGCAAGTATATTAAATGTATATAGCTGCTTTTATCAATCAAACTTGTAATCCTAGCAAAGAATGAAATCAGGTTTTATTTGACAATACTTGTTTTCTATTAAACTGTGTTAACTGGCATTAGTATACTTTAATTCCTTATCAACTGAATTCTATGCCATATATTTCACCTGGAAATGATGTCAGGTTAAGCAGGGCATTTTACTTTCCCTTTTTTTAAATAGCAGCTTGGCATTAGTACTCTTCCAGTCTTCTGGAATTTCCCAGCATTTGAAGGCACATTAAAAGCAAACATGAATGGATGTTTGGCCCAGCCAGCTCATTTGTGACTTTTAGGTGCAATTTATCAGGGTCTACTTATTTCAAAATGCTAATGTCTATTAAGTGAGAGGCAAGGATTTCTTAGGAAGATACCTTTTCTTAGACCTTTTCCTGATACCTTTTCTTGGACCAACTATATAGTTGGGATAAAGTTAGATAAGCTGTTAAATGTAAGGCATTCAATAAGTCTCTGATCACCTTATGTTGGGAGGTTGTCATCAGCAGGGATCCTGGTTTTCTCAGATAAAAAAATCCCCAATTTTTGGATTTAAAAAGTAACTCAAAATCCATATTTTTCCATTATTAAAATGAAATACCACTAATATCTAGATACATATATAGTGATGTTTCATTTTAATCATAGACATATGTGGATTTTGGGTTACTTTTTTAAATCTGAAAATTGGAGATTTCTTTTTAATCAGAGAAAACCAGGATCCTGGTCACTCAATATTTTTGGTAGTACATTTGGGTCTGCTGCATAGCAGTGAGGCATGTCTCCAGGTGAATGTCTCTTAGTTTAGTAGCATAAGTAAGTATTTCCTGTTTAAACTGATCCCTTTTGGAGCAACAAGGAAGCAACTGCAACTGTAATTATGAACTCCCATGGTGACTGGATGGCAAGCCCTGATAAGCAGAGATCCTGGTTTTCTCTGATAAAAAAAAAAATCCCCAATTTTTGGATTTAAAAAAGTAACCCAAAAGCCACATTTTTCCATGATTAAAACGAAACACCACAATATATAGATATCTCTCACACACAATATATAGATATTTCTCTCCAGAGCTGGAGAGAAAGGGTGGCAGTCTTGCCTTGCAGGTGACTAGGAAAGGACCTCTATCTTGAAAAGGCCTTATCAGGGTGGCTGGTGAGGAGCTGCTTGCTCTGAGGACTGCAAGCTACACAGGGAAAAAGCCTGGTCCTGAAAAGACACTACCAGAGTGCCTGGATAGGAGCTACTTATCCCACAGACTGCAAGTTACCAGGAAAGAGCTTTTCACCCAAAGGACCCTAACTGAGAGACTTACTGAGAGCAGCCTGAAATTAAGTTTATAAGTAAGGGCTTAAAGACAGGGTGGTGTAGGTTAATTGCATAGCTGATATGCTTAGAATGTGGGTTGTAGCTAGAGGCCTGGTGTTTTAGTTATAGCCAGTGGTTTGGGTGGGACCAACTATGTATGTCCCATTAGTGTCCAAGGGGGCAGACAGGGACCAGGGGCCCAGAGTCCAAGAAGGGCAGAAATAGCCCAGAGAAAGGCAGGGTTTGGGCAGAGTTAAAGGCCCCAGAGGGCAAGGTAAGGGGCTGGGACCCAGAAGCCAGGCACCAGTAGTCCTTGGTTAAGGGACCTGCTCGAGTAGAGGCGTGGAAGCTGGGAAGGCCAAATCCCCAAGAAGGGAGTAAAGGCATGAGGTTGCCTGGTTATTTGGGGGCAAGTGGTCTGCTGGAATGATGATTCAAAACACCTGTGATGCATGGGCACAACTCAAGGGGAGGTTTGGAGGCCATGTATGGTCTGGGAGGGCACAATGATTGACAAATTGGGTTTAAGCTAACAGGGTCTGGGTGGGGAAACATTGGTTAAGGCAGCACAAGGACCCTTAGGCAGCTTCACTCTTATAATTTAACAATTACATCAAAGCATGGCAGATAAGAGCAGAAGGGAAAGTACCTAGAATCAGGGTGAGGCAGTAGCTATTTGGCCATTAGGGGGCAACACAGTCACCCCTGGGGCTGGGCCCTATTGCACTTAAGAAGATATTGCTGTGTAATCTTGCTTCATTTTTATTAGCCTTTGGAAATATAGCCTTACTATATTTTCTTCCAAGTGCTGTCTTTGTTTTAATATCAAACCAAGATTATTTTTAACAAAAGTTGATCAATTTCTTAATTGTGGGGGTTTGGGCAACTAATGTGCTTTTCTCAAAGAATTCCCAATTTTCACTCATATTTTTCTGCCTAAATATTTTCTCAGTCAATTTGCATTCATAATTTTCCTAAGCTTTCGGGAATTAGGTCTTTTAAAGCACCAAGTGTATATGTGTGTCCTCTGTGGGAAAAAAATTCAATCAGATCATATTTGCTGGATCCTAAGTAAATGCCTCTTATGTTTATACAAGACCTTAGATTTGAACCTGGATCTCCTAAATGTATGCCACAACCACCAGACTATTGCCTATTCTGTGGTAAATTGTCCCCTCCACTCCCTGCTTACACGCATGCTTTGACTGAAATTCCATACTAGACTGAATGGGACCAGACATACCAGTATATTATAAAATCTCAAAGGCTAGGTGCACCTTCTAGCTGGCAGAGTAGGATTAAAAAGTGGGTCTGATCAAAGGATGATCAAGATAAATAAATATTTAAACAAATATCTCTGACCAATTGCCTTTTTTGTCTTACGGAATGAAAAAAAATGTGTGATTAGTATGTCAAATCATAATGTAAAATGAGGTTTATTATATGGAGTAAGTCCTTCTGAACACACAGTGTGTTCAGTTGGTGTGACCTCCCAAGAGACAGTCTGATTAAACCAGCAAGCGCTTCCAGGTGGCAGAACAGGAACAGGCCATCCCCTGGACCAGAGTTTATTCAGCTGTGCTAGTTGCAGGTGTAGATGTGCCCAGTTTGATTAGACTGATTCATGTTTTAGGATTTTTTATTTTATTTTAAAAGAGCACCTCTTCAAAACATAGGCTAGAAAAATAATGTGATTGTTTTTAGACCAGAGCTATAACTACATAACTACAAGATGCTTTTCCAATTCTGAAACATTAGCAGTAAAGCTACTGTGATGAAGTTAGGTGACAATTTCTTATTTCTCTATTACCTTCATGGACACAGAAGTCATCTTACTCTGTGCTCACTCAGCAATGTTCAGCTGCTACTAATGTACTTTCTCCATTAGAAGCAGTAAGCAGACCTTCAGAGTGGACTTACCCTGGGTAAAAGCTGTCATTGTTATGACAGGTTCATTTACAGATCAGTCATGATGAGATGCTGTTATGTGCAATCATATGATAAATTTTCACATTCTTCTGGGATTCCTTTTTCCTCTCTCATTCCCAAGAATGAGCACCCAAATTAATACTGACTTCCACGGAAAGAAGGCAACTTTTATTTTGAATTTTGAAAATATGTTGAATATCATGACCCTTTATTTTTTTTAATCAACCAAGACACAATGAATACCATAAATAGCACAAGTACACAACACATTAACTACATTATGATTCTTGCCTTCATGCCGTATACTATATTTGATAGTACAAATTATCATTCATTAAGTAGTACCATTAAATCTCATCAATATCATTTTTTATTTAATTTTTAATGGTTGTATACTGGTGCTTTTGTTTACAAACATCTTCTAAGAATGATGGCGTACATGCTATTGGAAATGCACCATAGATGCATTTCAAAAAACAATCAAAAAACAAAGAACCCCCTCAAATTTAGGCTCCTGAGGCTGGAGTTTTCAAAAACACCTTGGGGATTGAGCAGCGTGTGATCCATTGTTTGACTTAGAAAATCCTAGTATTTGCTGCTAATGGTTGCTCAGGTCTTAGGAATGCTCAGCTCTCAACAGTTCACACTGAAATCACCTGAAGTAGAAATGTTCAAACTGGAATACAAAGTCACTTATTAAGGTATATGGAAGATGAATTTAGATGCCTGATTTTAGGTAACCAGAACAGGTAATTTTTGCCTCAATGTTTATTTTGCATGAGGTTTTGTTATAACGTATAAAGAAAGGCTCAAGTTGGAGTCCATTCTAAAAATATTATGATGGAACCATTTGATGGTTCTGTTTTTCTAGTATGACATTCATTTTTTATTTCATTTTAGAGTAAACAAAAATAAGCATATTGTGAAGGGAAGGGTCTTGGGGCTGGGGAAAATTCCAGAGAGAGGAATAATTCACCAATACTCACCTCAGGTAAGAGAAGGATAGCTGCTGGAACAGAGCCCTATGTCGCTGTTCTGGAGTGAGTGCTCTTTTAAGATTGGTACTTCCAGCTCCAGAAAGGGGTAGCCTGGGAGAAGCCTTGGCATCTGGCAAGCAGAGATGCCATGGGACTTTCCCACCAGCCCCTATTTGTAGCTGCTGGAAGCACAGGGGCACTCAGCAATTGGCTGAGTTGGTCAGAGGGCCACCAGCCAGGCAAGCACCACTGTGGAAGGTGTGGAGCTCTTTACCTTGAAGCTGGCTGAAGCTGCCATTAAGTAGGTGCTGAAGGGGCATACAGCAGGAAACAGAGAATTGATTCCTGGAGAAGAGGAGGGTGGGCCTTGCGGCCCCTGTGAGGACTGATTTTTTTGTTTTGGTTTGATTCTTCTTGCAGTTTGTTTCCTTAAGATTTAATTTGACTCATTAACAATGACCTGGGCATTAAGTGCAGAAGGGCTGACTGCCCAATAAAACTCCTGTCTCCCCAAATGATCCTCGAAACTGGTCTTAGGACAGCAAAATACAGACTAAAAAAAAGAGAGAGAGAGAAACCCCTTGGAGATGGGTCTGTCCCTCTTCTTCTTCTCCTTTGTGTGTCTATTAACTGTTCATTGGCTGGGAACTGCTGGGGAGAGCATAAAAGGTAGGGGAGGGAGTTCTCTCTCTCCTACTTCCCTCCACTTGATCACCAATTAACTCAGAGGATTAAATCTGTCCTTGACTGCTGGGAAGTGATCTCTGGATTGGATTTGTTCACCTTGAAGAGGGATCTGGTTAACACTGTGGCTGTGGTAAGGGTGAGGTGTAGGGATGGTGGAGCCCCACAGAAGAAATTCCTCCTAAAGTAAAGGAGTTGTCACCCCATGGAGCTGACTTCTGAATCAAGACAAAATCAACATCATAGCAGTCAAGAAAAACTGAATGGAAGTGATCAGGGAGACAGTGGGAACTGCATGTATTACTTACCCCTCTCACCCTAACAGCCCACTTTGGGAAGACATCAGACCACAGGGAACCTAAGCCCTATAGCATGTATGCTTGACAAATATGTTAAGTATTAAGGTATACATTAGATGATTTAGAAAAATTGTTTTAAATTTATTCTGTTTGGATATTATAATTAGCAATTATGTTATGTTTCCAACTCTTGAACATATGGTGATTTATCTTATTTATATTTGAAGTTTCACCCATCTTTAATATAAAAGTACTATCTCTGCAGCCTAACAGAGACCTTAATTTTATCAACACACATACAGGATTAAGAGAGAACTGAATTAAAACAGGAGATGTCATGTAGACTAAACCTGCTCTAAATGTAGAATTTTTGGAATTTGATATACAAAAAATTAGAACTCGTGGTTCCAAAATGATACCTTGAACCATGAGTTTTAGTTTTTTGTATGTCTTTTTGTCTCAGACCAACATGGCTATCAAATACACCCCTGGAATTTGATAGTCATTTGTATAAGATTTTTGTTTGGTTTTGTTTTTTTCCAATTATATGTGTATATTTAAACATAGAGGCTCAGCTCCAAAGCTGTGGGCCAAATTTTGGTATTTTAGTATTAAATCTCTCCCATGGAAAAACCAAATATTTATCATCTTGAAGTCTGAAGTTTGACAAAAAGCATCAGAGCAAAATAAAGCAGTGCATTTTTTTAATTTGAATTTAAACCTTATCAAATCTCAAGCCCAAGGGAATATCACAATTAATTTTACAAAAATTATCCAATATTCTCAAGATGCATCTATGTGGGCTTTCCCTAAAATATTAATACAAACTGAATATTCTATTTTCTATCAGTGGTCATAGTATAAAATACCAAACTAAGACAATATATCACCTCAACACGTCAGAGAATCAATATGAAGAATGTGAAAACTGCATGAACTAGTGATAACCTCATATTACACAAAGCTGATCAGTTAGTACTTGGACACTGAAAGGAGGAGACCTCTCAGAAACTTGGGCCCCTGGCAGACATTACACTTTAAACAAAATTAACCAGTTAGTCACATTTTAAATAGTAATCCAGCTATATATTCACTGCGATAAAATGGGAAGGCAGCCACAAAATTATTCCACAAAATATGTGTAATAATTTTGTGGTTGGCTTCCATTGCACCTTAAATTGAATATGTGGCAGGGTCCGCAGTATAATCCTGGGGCTAAGACCCACAATCAATGGATTGTCAGTCTAAGCTCCAAACCACACTGGAGTCTCCAACCAGCTCTGGTGCAATCCCAGGGGCTAAAAATGGCAATCATCATATCCCCTTGAGACTAAGATCATGGTCTTTCTGCACTGGGAAGTAGTAATGGTTAAACTAGGTTCTGATCCCCAATCTCAAAATTGCTCATCCTACCATGCATGTGTGTCATTGCAGGAGGCACAGTTGTTGGGACTGGAGAACAGATCCCACAATGATTCATAGATGTTAGGGTCGGAAGGGACCTCAATAGATCATCGAGTCTGACCCCC
>NW_005841957.1:1017744-1024454 GCF_000455745.1 Alligator sinensis | reverse complement strand
GGCCACTCTGACTGTGAAGAAGTTCTTCCTAATGTCCAGTCTAAATCTGCTCTCTGCTAGCTTGTGGCCATTATTTCTTGTAACCCCCAGGGGCACCTTGGTGCATAAAACCTCACCAATTCCCTTCTGTACCCCCATGATGAACTTATAGGCAGCCACAAGGTCACCTCTCAACCTTCTCTTGCGGAGGCTGAAAAGGTCCAGGTTCTCTAGTCTCTCCTCGTAGGGCTTGGCCTGCAAGCCCTTAACCATACGAGTGGCCCTTCTCTGGACCCTCTCCAGGTTATCCACATCCCTCTTGAAGTGCGGTTCCCAGAATTGCACGCAGTACTCCAACTGTGGTCTGACCAGCGCCCGATAGAGGGGAAGTATCACCTCTTTGGATCTATTCGTCATGCATCTGCTGATGCACGATAAAGTGCCATTAGCTTTTCTGATGGCTTCGTCACACTGCCGACTCATGTTCCCTTTCCGCTTCCGTGCCACCAAGGAGGTCATTTCCTAGGCAGTAGGTTGCTGGACATCTAGTTCTTCCCCTTGGTGTGGGGGTCTGTAGCAGACCCCTACCACCAAATCCCTTTCTCCTTGCCCCCCATGTAACCTAACCCACAATCCTTCTACTTTCTCATCCTTCGATTCCGTCTTGATGAGGGTCGATGTATATTGCATATTGACATAGAGCGCAACCCCTCCCCCTTTCTTCCCCACCCTGTCCTTTCTGTACAGCCTATAACCCCTCAATATGTACCGCCCAGTTGTGGGACGAATCCCACCAGGTTTCCATGGCAAATGCCATGAAGTGAATGTGTGCTAGGGGACCTTGGCTCTAAATGATAACTGAACACCACAAAGAGTTAAATACTTTTATATCCCAAGCATACTAGCCTGAATAAAGATACTTTAGAAATTAATTAGTGTACCTGGTTACTTCACTCATCTTATTTCACATTTAGAAATAAAAAATAATAAGCTCCTTGGATAAACAGGAGTTGAAAAGAATAGAATTCTTCCGGAGTAATAGTTAAGAGCTAAGAAACTTGTTTTATACTGAGCTAACCTATTAAATTCTAGGTAGAAACTCTTCTTCTTGCAATATGAAATCTAGTAGAAATCATTAATCCCCACCCACTAGTTTGAGGAAAAGGACAAAAGGGGTAAGCAAGGAAGCAAAACATGATAGAAGGTGTAAGTCATAAACCAAAGGTAGGTCAAGGGAGGGCAACTGCATGTATTACTAACCCAGTAGTAAGTATGGTGAGAATGGTATTGGTAAAGTTAAAGATCCAAAGACAGAATGAAAGGATGCTATATAGCAAAGTCAGAGAAAGAAAGAAAATAAAGGCACAAACAAGTGAAAAAACATGTTGCTCTCCAGACTCTACAAGTGAAGGAAGGGAGTGTGATGCAAATTAGTTACGGTTGAAAATCTTTCCTCAGCATAGGGAAAATCAGGATGTGGTTGAAGTGAAGGGAAAGGCCTAGCTGAGAAGGAATTGGAGAAAAAGGGAAAAGATGAGAACAATGTGAACAAGTGAGATAGGAAGGTATGAGAGTATTCAAGAGAATAGTTTGGGATTTCTACAGAAAAGGAGGAGAGAAACATATCTGTCTAGTACAGAACTAACTAATGGCAGAGCATAAAGAAAAAAATTAGGAGACATACCAGTTTTCCCCTCACAGAAATAGATAATAATACCTGACATGGTACTTAAAAGAACTACTAAGGAAAAGCAAAACAAATCTTATGTTTAACTCTAGAGGGTACAATTTGCACAGATACTAGGTATGTTGATTTATTTTTATTTGTGTATGATTTAGCAGTTTGAGAACATAAGGACCTTGTTACATGGGACACTTAGCACATTTTTATCTGAGATCAAAATGTGTTCTATGTAGTTGCATGGTAATGCTTACTATGATCAATGATTGTTAATCTTAGCCCTCACACCACACAGAAATCTTGAACCCACTTAGCTATTTATGAATCCCAGCCCCAGAACAGCAGAAGACAAGAGTTCAAGACTCCAGTGTGGTTGTGGGACTGGGCCTGACAATCAGATGACTGTTACTCCCAATCCCCTCACTGTACTGGATTATTGAACTGGCTGTGGTGCAGTATTGAACTGACAATCAGCTGATTTTTCAGTCCAGCTCTGGGACTGTACTGGAGCCCCCAACCAGCTCGTGTGCAGTCCTGGGGTTGAAACTGAAAATATCTGATTGTCAGTTGCAGCCTGACATCTACATTGGAGCTGACTGGACACTTTGGTGCAGTCCTACGGCTAGGACTGACAATCAGCTGGCCACACCAGTGCCAATTTGAGACACGTGTGAGGTACAAGGGCTGGGACTGTATTGATTACATTATCTCCATGGAACACTCCCATGTTAGCTCGACACATGTTACTTAATTCAACTGGAATATATTCCCTGCTAGAAAAGGTCTGCCTTTGCTATGATACTCTGCCATGGTACAATATGATACAATATGAGAGCACTTAGTACATTATTTTGCTTGAATGTGCAAATGCTAGCATTTTAACTGCATTTAAGATGTGTTAAGTGTCTATGAGACATGGTCCTAGTAAGCAAAGCTATGTTTAAAATTAATCTAAAATCTTTTTACAATTTTGAAATATATGCTCTTTATTTGCAAGATGTTATAAACAATGACACAGATTAGTTAAAGAAACTACATGGGCTTCTCTATCCCTTCCAATTCTCTCTAGAAAGAAGGTAGGGTAGAATGGCACCTTACAGACTAACTGGTTTAGAGACACATGAGCATCTGGTAAAGTAGGTTTTTACCTATGAAAGCTCTGAACCAATTAGTTTCTAATAAGGTGCCCAGCAGCATAACTAGGTTGGTACAAATGGAGATAACCCCTCTCCCCTGTCTGCCCCCTCCCCACCCACCTTAGTGGAGAGACAGGGAATGGACACATGCATTTTCATGTTGGCTGCTAGTGATCAACCTGTTTACAAATGGTCAGATGTTTACGAATTTACTTTTTTACAATTTGTTCCATCAACTTCCCAGATATTGAAGTCAGCCTGAATGTCATTTTTTCCTGTTTATTTAAGATGCTAGCCCTTTCCCAGCCATCTGGAACCTCACCCATCCCCTATGACTTTGTAAAATATTATATATCCTTTCAGCCAATGTATTTAGCACCTTGGGGCAGATTTAATCAGATCCTGCCAACTCAAGTTCATTCAAATTAATCACCACCTATTTTACACTCTCCTTAGCTGTCATGACCCTAAGCCTTTCCCCTTTTGTCAGTATTATTTTGTTAGCTCTTTATACTTACAGCATATTTTTCTGTGAAGCCCAAAACTGGTAACACAGAATGTCTTGTAATAACTCACCCTGACTAGTGAGTAGTGGACTTGTAGCTTCCTTGATCTTTTCATTTCTATCCAATATATTTCTAGAACTCCTTGTTGTCCATAACTTCCCTCACTAGGCGTAGCTCATTTTGTGCTTTTGCTTTCCCTATTTTTGTCCCTATGAGTCCTTGCTGTTACTTGGTATGCTTCCTTGGTGATTATTTTATAATTTGCTCTAGTAACTTCCCAAGTATTGAAATCATGCTGGCTGGTCTGTAATATCTTTAGGCTTTGTTCCCTGGGCTATTTTACTAAAGAGTTATATTAACTCTTTGTAAAAAAAAACAAACAAAAAACAAAAAACAAAAAAAAAGATTAGCCTTCATTTCAATATGAAAAAATTCTGCCTTTATTTTAATAGAAGGAATTTTCTTTAGCAAAGTCTTTACCAAGTATTCGCAGAATTCTGTTTAATGTGTGTTATCTACCTTTTGGAACAACAAGGAGTTTCTGTCCTGGAAAAAGCAACATTCCAGTAAAAGGAATATTTCTAACAGATAGCAGAACAGTCAGAGCTATGGGATATACTAATTAATACCAGGTCTGCTCATTATACACATCACCAAGGGCCAGATTTATGCTTTTCCCACAAAGTCAGTTATGTAGCTGCCACTAATGAATGTCTCTAGAACATCTGAAGAAGAATATACAATGTTTTGTTCAGTTCTGTACTTCCAGCCAGAAAGAGCTGCTAGTTAATCTATTCATTTTTTTTTATGTTTCTTCCTTTTAATGACAGAAGATTAACTAATATCCATTAGCTGAATGGAAACCTCTGAAGCTAATTACAAGACCACTCTTTTTATTTGTAATCTTGTTAAGCTATTTAACACCTTTCAACCAACACCAAAAATAAATGCATAATCAATAATGCTATAATTCTTTGGCTGATGTACATAGAGAGACTAAATCCCACAGCCATCAATCATACGAACAGTCATTTTGAACATAACACTGGACGTATCTACATGAGACATTTACTGAGGAGCTGCCTAATTAGCACTGTAGTAAAGTCTCTGGGCATTTACGCACATACCTTTTAGTTCTTGGATGTGCCGGAGATCCACCACTCGATTAATGGAGCCTGCTCTACACAGGAGCTGACGCGCACTGCGCTGTACCACTTGCGATTGTATAAGTGGCAAATGCATGCCAGCATGGAGAAAATGGCAGCAGTGCTCTTTTGAACTAAAGCACCTCTGAGGTGTTTTAATTCAAAAGCGCACTGCCACCTGTTTCTATGCGCTGATATGCATTTTGCCACTTATACAACCGCAAGCATCATCGCACCAGGTGCTTTTTGCACGTGTAAAAATACCCTCTTTATCTATGTGTGAGACCCTATTCAGTCACAGTAAACTAATAAACACTGCCTTAGATTAGTACTTGTAAATACAAGTACAGTCCTGCAATAGTGTCATTTACAGTACAGTAATGAATGTGTAGACACTGATGAGGCTGGCTGGGGCACAAGGGTGCTTCAGTGCAGGGGCTTCCTGACAGCTATCCCCAGGCAGTATAATGAGCTGGGTTGGAGCAGCCCTGGGCTGGCAGGATCACTCCCCTGAGCCCCTTGCTCAATGTGCTGTGGTCCCAAGCACACATGAAGACATGGTGCCTGGGAGCAATAAACTCCAGCATGATATGTGCCAGAGTTTATTTCTTCACATTAATTTAATGTACAGATGCATCCACTGTGAAGAGCTTTACTCCAGGGAACAATGTTTTATTCCTTGAATAGGAAAAAGATTATCATGTTATTTATACTGTGTTGTCATTCTGATACTTTCAGACATCTACACTTTCTGAAATATACAAGGGTTGAACACCTGGTTTGCACTCCATATGTTTATGCTGGAGTTTATGCATACTCCTGTTGTTCTTGCTCTCATGCATATTTGAGTTTACATATAATATGCATCCACTTCAAGTGAAATATTAGCTCTATTGGAGTTAATGGCAAACACATATATATTTCCCATAACACATGTGCGTATGCGTGCACGTGTGTGTGTGTGTCTGTGTGTATTAGGGCTGTGCAAAACTTTGGTAGCTGATTTGATTCAGAGGGGATTCAGCCCAATTCAGCGGCCAAATCTCTGAATCTGAATCGAATTGAATGGAACCTTGTCTCCTGGTAGCTAGTTTCTCTTCTTGTACATTGTATCCAATCCTTTCCTACTTACCCTTGCCTGCAATCCCTATTGTTATCCCTATCCATTCCTTTCAAATTATTGTTCCCCCAAAATTCTCTTATTTGTTCTTGTTAGTCTGTCTTAGTTCTTTCCCCCCACAAAAATAAATCTGTGTTTTCTCTGAAAGTGTATCATCACTGTATAGGAAAGCACAACGTATATAACACACACACACACACACACACACACACACACACACACACACACACATTTTGCAGCACACCAAACATTATGAAGTGTGCTGGGAAGGCAGGTGCCAGGTCTTCTGGCAGGGGAGGGAGAGAGGGCAGAGGGAGAGCTGCAAGTTCCCTCTGCCCCAAACATAGATGCACCCTCTTTCTTGGCAGCAATGAGTCTTCTGCTGCTAGTCGGAGCAAGGAAGTAGTAGCAGTGCCTCCACCTACACCACCAGCACTAACACCACTAACCAGAAGCAGCATGACATTCTCCACCCCAGTTTCAGTTCCCAACATGAGCCTTCCAGTGCTAGAGGAGGAGCTGGATCTGGAAGCAGGGGAGCAGAGGGCCATAGCTAAGAAAAGTTCCCCTAGAGGAAGATCTCCTTCTCTGGAAGGCATTTTGGAGAAGGTTGTGGGGGCAGGTGGCTCAGCTCCTCCTCCTTTGTGCCTCTGCCTGGTAATCATAGAATCATAGAAGTAGGGTCGGAAGGGACCTTGCAGATCTTCAGGTCCGACCCCCTGCCTGGGTAGGAAGAAAACTGGGCTCAAATGACCCCAGCCAGGTAGGCATCAAGCTGCTTCTTAAAGACCTCCAGGGTAGGAGCCAGCACCACTTCCCTTGGAAGTCGGTTCCAAATCCTAGCTGCCCGAACTGTGAAGTAGTTCTTACGGATGTCTAATCCAAACCTAGTCTCCAACAACTTGTGGCCATTATTCCTTGTTACTCTGGGAGGCACTCGGGGGAACAAGGTCTCTCCCATTCCCTTCTGGCCCCCCCTAGTAAATTTATAGACGGTCACCAGGTCCCCCCTCAGCCTTCTCTTGTGAAGGCTGAACAGGTTCAGGTCCCATAGCCTCTCATTGTAGGGTCTGCCCTGCTGTCCCTGGATCATGCGGGTGGCCCTCCTCTGGACCTTCTCAATGTTGTCCACATCCCTCTTGA
>NW_005841957.1:1016603-1017177 GCF_000455745.1 Alligator sinensis | reverse complement strand
CACACACAAAATCATGCCTTTGGGTCATGACATCCCCCCTTGCTGAAGGCATAACAGGATTATACCTCATATCTATCACTCAGGTCATCAGTAGCTCTGTTAACGGTCCAAGGAACTAAACGAACATATACAAAATCAGCTAACATAAGAAATTCGTCCTCAAGGGATCAAATCAAATAATAGCCGGCACACACAAATATACACATAATTACATTCATAACAAAAAACTGAAGAATCAGGGCTTCAGTGGGCATCATGGCAGAGTCGCGTATCAGGCCCTCACTCCTCTCGGTGATGTGCTCCTTCTCGGGGCCCTTCTCCACCACGCACTCTGAAGCTCGGATCTGTAAAAGAACTCTTTGAAACAATTATTTCACCAATATTTACAAGACCTATACGAAAAACTATCAATTAAACTTGCTGTTACTACCAAACATATAATACAAGTATAAACATGATTCTAATTTAAACAGCTACTCAACTCGACGAAATCATCGAGGAGTATTCAAATTCTTCTAGATAACTAAAACCTAACTCGTAGGCTAGTTGCCACTGTCCCGCATCCCCCAAAATC
>NW_005841957.1:1000683-1013942 GCF_000455745.1 Alligator sinensis | reverse complement strand
GCAGCACCCTGCACTTGTCAGTATTGAAACGCATCCTGTTTTTGTTAGCCCACCCCTGCAACGTATCCAGGTCTTTCTGCAGTCTCTCCCTCCCTGCTAATGTGCCCACCTCTCCCCATATATTGGTATCATCAGCAAATTTGAACACGTTGCTTTTCACCCCATCCTCCAAATCGCTGATAAAGAAATTGAACAGCGCGGGCCCAAGGACCAAGCCCTGGGGGACTCTGGTGCCCACTTCCCCCCAGGTTGAATATGACTCATCCACCACCAGCCTCTGAGTAGGACCCTTCAGCCAATTCGCAATCCATCTGACCGTGTAGGCATCGATGCCACAGTCACCTAGTTTTTTTAATGAGGATGGGGTGGTCAACAGTGTCAAAGGCCTTGCTGAAGTCCAGAAAGACTACATCCACGGTGACTCCTGCATCCAATGCTTTTGTGACCTGATCATAAAAGGCAATCAGGTTGGTCTGACATGACCTGCCCCTAATGAAACCGTGCTGGTTGCTCTTGAGCATCATTCCCAATGCTGGCCCATCACACATGTGCTCCTTGATGATCTTCTCAAAGACTTTCCCCAGGATTGAGGTAAGACTGATGGGCCTATAGTTGCCCTGGTCTTCCCTCCTCCCTTTTTTAAAGATGGGGACCACATTGGCTATCTTCCAATCATCTGGCACCTGGCCTGAGCACCATGAGCGCTCGTAAAGCCATGCCAAGGGCCCTGCAATAACCCCTGCTAGCTCCGTCAACACCCTGGGGTGGAGAGCATCTGGGCCTGCTGATTTGAACATGTCCAGCCCCTCCAGTAGCACTCTAACCCGGTCCTCCTCAACCTTAGGTCTTGAGGCATTCCCCTCAAGACCTAAGGTTGGGGGATAAGGCAGAATCCCCAGAAGCAGGTGGGTAGTGTAATGTGGTATCATTTTGAGATGGCAGATGATCCCAGCTATGCTACCTGCCAGCATTTCCAAAGGCAGATCAGCTAGAGCAAGGACATGAAACATTTCACCACCATGGCGATGCTGCTGCATCTCAGGAGGCAGCACCACCTTGTCCTTGTTCCTCCTCAGCCTGATACCAGTGGGAGCATAGCCAAAAAGAAGTCCCCTTCTTGCTCCAAAGCCCCCATCCCCAAGTAGCAGAGGCAGGCCACCCTGGACCAGTGGGGGAAAGGCGGAGACAAAGGAGGTGCATTCCGAAGGCAAGCAAAGTCACCCAGAGCATTGAGGAGATGCTTGCTCTGGATGGCCAGCCCTTCTCCTTTGTTGAGTGTTCAGGGTTCATGCGGCTCATGGTGCTCATGGTCCCATCATACCAAGTGCCTGCACACACCACCTTTAGCAGGACGGTAGTGCCCTCGCTGTATAAGGCATGCAGGGAGTACTTGAGGGAGGAACTGCAGAAGGCAAGTATGCAGGTATCCTTGCACTTCACCTTGGACATCTGGAGTAGTCGGGGTGGAGATCATGACTACCTCTCCCACACAGGGCACTGGTACAATCAGTCAGGGCCACCTACAGCCTCAGCATTGGTGATGCTCTCCTTAGCCAGGTGAATTCCCACAGTGAAGGAGCTTGAGAATGAAATGGAGAGATTCCAGGGGATCTATGTTCCTGGCTGGGGCAAGCTGCTTTTACCAGAGGTGCAGACACTGGTGAAGCAGCTGAAAGGAGGGCATCAAAAAATGGCTGTATCCATTGCACTCCAATACAGTCCATGTTCTGGCGGGCTTGTGTGACCTGAGGGTGAAGGGGAGCATCTGCAACAGCAAAACCCTCAATCACTGGACAGAGGTGCTGGTGAACAGAATCAGGGAGGCAGAAGGGCAGACTGGGCGGACATGGAAGAGGGGGATCCACTTTCCCATGCCAGCACTCCAACCACAAGCCAATCTCCTCCACCACAGCCACTGCCAATGTGGGTCAAAGGCATGGCTTCAACGTTGGGCTCCAGAGGCACCAGACCCAGACCCCACCATCAGGCAGGTAATGCAGTGTCCTCAGTGGCTACCTATCTCACCAAGGACATGGAGCCACTGCACTGCAAGTCCTTGGCCTATTAGGCAGCCTGCAGCAAGATATGGCAGGATCTGGCTATGGTTGCCCAGGAACACCTGTTCTGTCCACTGAACACGTGTTCTAAGCAAGAGGGGATTCAGCATTGCTGGTGATGTTGTCACACGCCACTGCACCTCCTTGGATCCTGGTTTGGTGGAGCAGCTGGTGTTCCTGAAGGTGAACCTCCCACTGCTGGGGTTCCCCAAGCTCCACCTGCAGATGGAGTGAGTACCACCCTCCTCACTCTACATTTTTTTGCTTTTTTTATTTGCTTTCAGAACCTTGAGTTGCACTTTCACAGAAACCTCTGCACCACTCTGTCTGAAACCTGGCAGGCCTCATGCTCGCACGAGGTGCTAACAACCCTGCTGCTTTGATCCCACTTGCCTTAACACACACAAGTGATATGAGTTTTGCTTTCATCAGTTTGAGGGGCACTTTCACAGAAACTCCTGCACCTATCTCCTTGAACCTTGGCAGGCCTTCATGCCCTCAGAAGAGGCTACCATCCCTGTTGTTTTCATCCAACTCTGCAAAAAAATGACAAAGTTATAGGTATTTTAGTGATGTTTATATATGTATGTGTGTGCATATATAGATGAATGTGTATATATAGATGAGCGTGTGTATACATGTTTTTGAGATGATACAGGAAGTTGAATAATGTGAAATAGTGGATCAGAGGGTTCTTTACTGGAGAAAGCTAAGGTCACTTCTAGAGTACTAGTCCTTTGGTTGGTTTTCATTTCATCATAATGGAAATATTTCTGTAGTAATCTGAAAGAAATGTACTGATACCATTAGCAAATATCAGTTTCTTGTTAAGATCCTCTTTTAAAAGACAGACCCAAGATCTCATCATACCTCCTTTCCTGTAACATTAGAAGTATGATTCTCATGTCTGCCTTTTCCAGAACATACGTGATTCCAGCCAATGACAGAACTTGAATATTAGGAGCCAGAAGTTCAGTTGATGTAAATTAGTATTGCTCTACTTATTTCACCAGTCCAAGATCATTTTTAAGTTCCCATACTGCAATATTCTCTGTAAATTTACTGCTGCCACATGGGATTAATTTTAATAGAACACATGGAAAAATGACTTTTGTTTAGTACTTTTTTTTGGTCCGTGTTAAGGACATATAGTTAGGATCAGCTCAGTTGCAGGCTGATCCTAAGTTAGGATCAGTAGGCACATAACAGCTATGGAGATGGCTGTTCATAAAAAAGGCCATTTTTCTTTATTGTAGCAACCTGATAAGCATAACAATCTTACAGGGGAAAAAGAAATTAAGAGATTTGTTCTGCAATCCTGTATAGAATAATGCTACTGTGCAGCTTTCTTCTGAATCAGGAAAGGTGACCCTGCTATCATATCACAGCTCATCAAATTTTACATAACACCGATTCATGGGAGCACTGGTGGAAAATATGGTATAGAAAAATAGTTGGAGAAAATTTGATTTTGCCCTGATATCATTTTTAAATATTATTAATTTTCTTAAAGTACTTAATACATTCACATTTGTATGGAAAATGATTCATAGATTGTAAGGGGCTGGAAGGGACCTCACAATATCATCAGGTCCAACCCCCCTGCACTAGGCAGGAAAGACAGCTGGGATCAAGTTACCCCAGAGAGGTGGCCATCCAGTCTCCTCTTGAAGGTTTCCAGGGTAGGTGATTGCACTGCCTCTGGCGGGAGTTTATTACACCGTCTGGACACCCTACTGTGAAGAAGTTTTTCCTAGTGTTATGTCTGAAATGGTCTTCCAGGAATTTGTGGCCATTACCCCTGGCTTTCCTCAGGGGTGCCCTGGTGAACCCATCCCTTGATGTTTTCCTCCCTGCTGTTGCAATAAGCTGCTATCAACTCCCCTCTCAGCCTTCTCTTTTTTAAGCTGAAGAGGCTCAAATCCCCTAGCCTTTCCTCATATGACTTGCCTTACAAGTCTCTGATCATATGGGTGGCTCTTCTCTGGACTCTCTCAAGCTTTTCCATGTCCTTGTTGAAATGTGGCAGCCAAAACTGGATACAGTCCTCCAGCTGTGGTCTCACCAATGCTCAGTAAAGTGGAAGAATCGTTTCCTTCATTTTGCTTGCGATGCATCAGTCAATGCATGCCAGAGTATTGTTTGCCCTGCTGACTACAGCATTGCATTGATGGCTTATGTTCATACTATGGTCTATTATTACCCCTAGGTCCCTTTCAGTCAAGGTGCTAGTCAAATTGGCAGCACCAAGCCTGTAATACATTGGGGATTGTTCATCCCCAGATGGAGCACTTTACACTTGTCAATGTTGAACTTCATGTGGTTCTGATCCACTCAACTTGCCAGCCTAAGTCCACCTGTATCTGCCGCCTATCTTCAAGTGTGACCACACTCCCCCATAACTTGTTGTCATTCATGAACTTGGCCAGTGAGCTCTTCACCCCCACTCCAAATCACTGATAAAGAAGCATACCAGAACAACACAGATCTGTTCATTAGAACTTTCTAGGTCCTACCCTGCAACCAGCGTCCTACTCATCTAACTATTGAGCAGTTAAGCCCACAATCCTCCAATTTTTCTGTGAGAACATCATGGGATACCAGATCAAACACCTTTTGGAAGTCTAGGTATACAATGTCAACCTCCCCTCTCTTATCCAGGCAATGAGTTACCTGGTTGTAGAAGGAGATGAGATTGGTAAGACAAGACCTGCCTGCAACAAAGCCATGCTGGCTGTTGTTTGGAATCCTACCTTTTGCAAGCATATCACAAATAGACTCCTTGATGAATTTTTTCCAAGATTTCCCTAGGATAGACGCATTGGTGATGTGTAAAGGGTGCATGCAGGTGCATGTGCACCCCCTGAGATCAACCATGCACACTCTGGAAGCTCCAGCCACAAAACTGGAACTGACACTAGAAGTGCACTGCTGTTGGCTTGGTGATCCGCTTCTGGGTCCCCCCCACCCCCGGTTGGAGATCGGTGGCTGGGGGACACCCCATCAGCTATCTGTTCCCCCCCCCCCAAACTCAGGAAGCACCAGTTACCCATGGACTAGTGAGGCTAATTACCCTATAGATGCCCAGGTCCCCTCTTCTCCCCTTCTTGAAGATGGGGACAACATTGGCCCTCTTCCAGTCTTCAGGGACCTCCCCCAAAGTGCCATGAATTTTGAAAGAGTTTCTCCAGAGGTCCCACAATGACTTCAGCCAACTCCTTCAGCACTTCCAGATGAAGTTCATCCAGTCCTGCTGACTTATAAATGTCTAACTTTTCTAACTGATCACAGACCAGCTCAACGTCAACATTGGGAAAGCGGTCATCCAACCATGTCCATTCTGAACCTTATCTAGTATGATTTTCCACATAGTCTGGTGAAAAACCAAAGCAAAGTAGTCATTCAGGAGTTCAGTTTTCTCCTGAGTGTTAGTAACCAGCTGTCCTGAGTTGTTAAGCAATGGCCCCACACTTGCATTTGTTTTCTTACTGTTCCTACATACTTAAGGAAGGACTTCTTATTTTATCATCCCCTAAAGAAGGACGATAGCATTATTTGTGAAACTTTGTTTACACCTATAATGTATATCATTACAAGAGAGGAGATAGCCAACTAATTTTCCATTTCATATTTATAAGGTAACTTCACAAAAAAAAGTTTTTAAAATCAGTATTTCTTTTTTCATGCAGCTATCCTACTTGCTGCCTTTTGCAAGACATAGCCATGTTTAATTTAACACTTTAAAGTGACTGAATGATGGAAAAGTAAATGATGGTGTCAGGAAATGTTTTCTTTGAGAGCATTTTTTTAACAACTTTCCAACAATTTGAGGTACACAGTTCAAGAAACAAATATATTTCTAATAAAAATACAATATTATTTCTATTAATATTGATAGTACACATATCAATATACTAATAAAACATTTAAAACAAAAGTATACCTTGTACATTGCAGTTTATTCATTATAACATTTTTAGTTCAGTCCTACAAAGTAACAAATCTCATTCCTCAAAATGCTGAATGTGAAGTAGAAAATGACTTAATTTGATATCTCTCAACATTGGGTCCTGCTACTTTCAGTAAAGCAGTGAGAAGAGGGCTTACCAAAGCTTCTCTCATCCCTATTAAAGTGATTCTGCAGCCTTTTGCACAACTTTAAAGGTTTACACTACTCAGTTGACATACTTCATATGGCTGTACTTAATTAGGACGATTTAGTTAACTGGAGACAATTTCCGGGAACAATTTTATTTCACCTACTGGATACTAGGAAGAATGATTTTTTTAATGAGATGGGTATCTTGAGAAGGTTTCTCTTGCTACCAAGTTTGCATTCATTGAGGAAAAAAACTAAAATAAAATTTCATTATACAAATCTTTACTCAGTCCAGTCTGAACAAATATGGCATATACCTAGTATTTGTCCTGTTGAGGAGATCAGTTCTAGTGGTATCTCAGAATGGAGTAATTCCCTATTTTTGTCTGTAAATTTAACCAATATAAATACTTTGGGCAGAGACTCATCTGTTTGTTGCATTTCATATTACACCAGTGAACCTTCCTGGATGATGCTACATGAATGATTAACACTTATTTTCTTCAGAAGATACTGTGACTATATATGATCCTGAAAGGAAAAACTACTTTGGTTTCAGCTACATATATTTCTCTTGAAAAATGATTCACAAGTCAAACGTGTCAATTTTAAACATAAACTATCAAAGAAACAATTTCTCAAATGACAGTTTTCACTGATTTTATATTTAATCTAGTTTTCATTTCACTCTGTGACCATGGAATTATGTTAAATAAAAGATGACATTTCATAATTCTTTTGTTTGCATTTTCCCAGCATATGAAGGAAAAAAAGGCACTCTGTCAAAAAAGATTCAGTATCTTATTAAAATGTGAACGGGACTGAACATGTAATTTTCTAAATATTTACCAACCCTAAGAGGCTGGGCAGAATTTTGAGCAGGAATTGCTTTCGGCCTTCATGGTACAAGTGGTGGACTTTGTAACCAACAGCTGCAGCTCTGAAAGCCTTTGAAAGATATTACTTTCTGTATCTTGACAGTAACTCATGTGATAAATATGACAATTAATTGCAGGAACCTGCAAACTAAACTTCATGCTGATATCACACATAGCCCATGATTGCCCAATAGCACTTTGGTACAATTCAGGCTCTCTAAAATCTCTATTTACCTAAAAATAAGTTTGTAGCATAGTTACAATGCTTGAGCTGAACATTCTAACTTGAGGGCCACAAGTGCCCTCCTCTGGATATTTGATGCTACTCCAGCATATTCAGGTAACAGTGTCAGTGCACAGATGACTTATCTGCAATCAGATGTTAAATACCCTGAGTTGCATCATGTTTTTCATCATGGGTCTCCCAGGTAAAAAAATGACAAAGGCCTACTGAATTATAAGTTTGCTATTGCAAGTTATACAAGACTAAAGTAATCAGCTAGCTAATTTACTAAAACTCTATTCTGTGTAAGTTAGCAGAGCTTTACTTTCAGTCATAGCTAGTTCTTTTGTAAATATATTTCTTAACTAGTTGAGCACAGAACATTAAGTTTCACTCTGTTTTCAAATGCTGTCCAAGTTATGCCTCTCATTTTCTGAGCAATTGGGGGGGGAGGGGATTTTTCTAATGTTTGTCTAATACAATAGCAATAGAGATCATTTATACACAAAGGAAACCATTGGAATATCACTAATCAACGATTAATTAAGAAAAGAATGAGTGCACTAAAAATAAGTTTACGGGGAAAATTATTAGACTACCATATGCTTGAGCACACACAGACTCCTGCTTTTCAGAGGAGTAAACACAAGACATTTACACATTCAGAACTATTAGGCTGGAGTAAATTAATAAACTCCATAGCAAGGTAGTATTTGTAAATGCAAGTACTAACCTGCTGCAGAGTGTTTTACTCTGTAGCACTGCACATGTAGAAGCTGACACAGCTGGCTGGGGCACAAGGGTGCTTCAGTGCAGGAGCTGCCTGCTGGCTAGCTCCACACTGGAGCACCCTCATGCCCCTGTCAGCACCTCTGCAACACCTTAAGCTGCATTGGAACAGCCCCAGGCTGGCAGACTAACCCCCCTCTCCACCCTGGGACCCTCTACTAGCTGGAGTTTATTGCTCCTCAGTAATTGCACATGTAGACACACCCACTGAGAACTAAGCAAAGTGCACCTAAAAATTAAATCTCTTCTGTAGGTCTAAATACAGTTTTAAGATGATCACTGCAGCGTTAGACAGGTTTGATGATTTTAGCCTATATATACAAACACCCTAAAGCATTAAATAAGACATAGGGGCAACATATGGCTCCACAATTTGCATGTTACTGATTACATCACCACCAGAAAAACACAGTATATACAATTTTGTATTTTGTGAAAGAATCTCAGTTAACTGAGGCTTGACTAGAGTACAGTAGAGCCCCGATTTACACGATTCCAACTTACGCGTGCCTCGCATAAGTAGTTCTAAACTGCAGCACTGCTTGAATTCAATTTTAAACATCTACTGGATAATTCAAGTAATTCAAGGGGATTTTCCCCTTGGCAATATTTCAACTCAAGTATGACCTGGAATGTCTACCTAAACCCAAAGTGTCCCAGATCCAAACAACTCTGATACCTCTTTCTATACAGCTAGCATAAGCAATTGATAAAAAAAAAATAATAATAATAATAATAATAATACTGGAAATCAATATAATCATCTCTAAAAACATGCCTATTTTTATTATAAAATATCAGCAAATTGTGTGTGTCATGAGATTTCAGAATTGTGTTTTCTCCCGTTCAGGAGGCTGAGTACAGATTACTAGCACAATGTGGCAATAGCTCAGAGTCCCAACCAAGTGGAACAGTTTAAAGGTTAGCTATTTTTAAGTTTATAAAACAGAAACAGGATTTTACATGATCAGCTAATTTAAAGGCAGTATAGGTTCACATATGAAACATAGAAATATGGAAATCACAAGTAGAATTCAACCATACCCTAGGCAGCCTTTTTATTTCCCATGGCATATGCTCAGAATATCAAAGAAGGCAGTTGTGCCTCTCCGAACATCAGAGATTCAACTCGAAACATCAGTGTTTCGAGTTGAATAGAGTATGCCTATATTTCTAAGTTTTTTTTAGATCCCTTTGCATTATTTATCTGACTTTATTGATATTTGTAATGTAGTTTACTATCACTCTAGGAACCTCATTAGCATCCCATTTACCTCATTTGGTAATCATTAATGGAAATGTTAAATTAGATCAGACATAGAATTGATCTCTATGATACCCCACTACACATTTTCTTGCCCCTTCACACCACAACTCAATATGCTGTTCTTAGCATTATCTTTTGTTTACTGTCCTACAGCCAGTTTTCACCCCATGTGTCAGCATGGCTCTCCAAGCCAATTTTGATTATTTTTCCAGTGAGACTATAAATCTCTGTTTTACTGAAATCCTGACATTACAAAATGACTTTATTTAATCCCAGATACTTTACACAACAGCATATCCTTTGTCAGCCAGTTTTTTAATGTGATGGTTTAAAAAGTGATGTTTCTCTGGCCTTATTTGTTTTTTCTATACCTCTATTATTCATTGTTCAACAACTGTTGCATGTTTACAAGGAGAATATTTATTTCAATATTTTACTAAAACGTCAAGGTAAAATTATTTGATGGCACTGTAAGTGCCAGAATCACACTTTTGATCACTACACATTCCTTTTCATGACACTGGTATATGTCCTCAGGTCTCCATAACTTATCAGAAACAACTGCTAGGATTCTATGGATTCTTAGGTGCATAATAACTAGATTTTAATATTTAGTTTACTGCAAATAATTCCTTACCAGCTTGGCTTTGTTTTTTTGGTTCCCACTTTCATTCCTTAATAAGACTATTCTCTCTATCATTTTATTTCTCTTCAACATCCTTATAAAAGCCCTCATCCTCTTTTAGTTAACTCCTCATTCTGAATTTTGCTGTTCTTATCCTTTCTTTATAAAAGAAAGTGACTTTCTTTTATAAAGAAAGTACAAGTTCTTTAAGTTCCATTTGCTTTACTTATTCCAGTCTCAGTTCTTTTTTGCTTTGAGGCCTTTAAAGAGAATACTACAAAAAAACAACCCTTCTTCTGGGAGAGGGGACTCATAATTTAACCAGTCTTTTCATATATTTCATCTTGCAATATCTATATATGATGTAGATTATTATAATTTGGTATTTGCTCTTTATTTCCACTTGTATTTCCCTTTTAATTTTCAGTGTAAAAATAGTGGTATGGACTATTTTAACATGCTGTAAGTTCACAACATTTACGAAGGAACTCTATTTCCACGTGTGCATCTAAACACCAGTTCCATTTGTGCAGCTAAGCAGCAGTTTGCTAGCTATGTAAATTACATTTTTGGCACATACACACAGCAATTCTATTACTCTGACAGTGTGGATGTTTAAGCATGCTTTCATAGTCTAAGCATACACAATAGGTGCACCCATTCTGTTTAAGTCACAAAAGTATAGCCAGCCAGAAACGCACAGCTGTTGGATTGTAGAAGAGGACCATCCCATGATTTAGATCCAGTAGTTGAATAGTTAGGGAACCTGCCCAACAAGCTGCAGATTTGATCTCCTCCTCCAGACTGGGTTTGAACCTGCATCTCTTGGACTTCTCAACATAGTGTGTTCACTACCAACCCATAATGTAGACACTAACCAATCCCTTCTCTTAACATTCCTTGGGAAGCTGGCTTCCTGGGATGCCAAGGGAGGAACCAGGAGGAAGAGAACAAGGTAAAGATCGTGTTGGACAGCTGCTACTCTAAAGTAGAGTGGGCCCTGAGTTTCAGCCTGGCCCCTTGCTTCCCAATGGGAAAGAACCTATCCCCATTGCACTGCTTTCCCATATCCAATGACTTCAAATGGAGCATAGAAATGGGAATGGATAATGCCTGCAGTTTCTAACTCCTCTACAGTTGGTCTAGTAATTTTTCATTTTCACTGTCCTCCTGTTCTGTGGGTGTATAACAGATGCCCACTGCAGTTTCTCCTTTGTTTGTCATTTGTTTTAGCCTTACCTGAAATATTTCACTGCTGCCTTTCCTGTTAACCAATTGTAGGCTCCCTGCATTTATAGACTTTTCACGTTTAGATTCAAATGCTCATGACATGGCCTTTCTTTATAATCACAATCATCTAGTCCATATGCAGCTCTCTGATCATCAGTATTCTTATTAAAGATTTTAAAATTTGTTCAATTAAATGATCTCCAGGCATGTGTACTATAAATTATAAAATGAAATAGATTTCCTTCTCTTTCTCATTAACAATAATGCTAGATGGTTATTTCAGCAGAACATGGCCATGTTTCCTATCACAGAATTTCCAAAACAACCACTTGATGCTTGCTTATCTGTCAATCTGTGTTGCTCCTTACCTTTGTTCTTTAAATTACTACCCTGAATTATTTTCTGTGACAGTGTACACTTTATCTAAGGTAGACTATTTCTGTTCTAAATGTTTCATCTTCAGAACACTTACCTCTTCCATGTGATCAATATGAATGTGAAAATCTCATTCATCTCCTGACATTTCTATATCCCTTCCTATATTTTTCCATATGCAAAAATTGTTTTTTATCATGTTTTATATTTCAGTTCAGCTCCTGCTTAAGATTCCTCTTTTCAATTACCTCTATGAAGCAAGGCATATAGTGAATATATTCTTAAAGATAATCTTTGTACTGTAATTCCCAGTATGCCACATCTTCATTATTTCTAGCAGCTATTTTATACCATAAAGAACCTAGACAACAAATATCTGACTTCTGAATCCAGTTCAGTGCATGCTTTTAGAATTCAAAATAATAAAGTAGCAATAACATCCCCTAATTATCTTGAAGAATCAATTTAAGTCCTCCAGTAGACAAGATTGTATGCATTAATAAACTACAGTTATAATCAGCATCAATACAGGAATCTCTGTTAATCAAGACTTCTTTGGCATTACATATCTTAAGTTTGTGAAAAATAGTTTTTTGTGGATCCTAAAATTTGCCTTGAGATGTATAGTTGTTAATGGAACTGACTGCATATCATTTTGTACATCACTTTAAGGGAGGAATCAGGTGTGGGATACTAATAGTAGTCTACTGAAACTCACTATATGATGTTAGAACAAGCCTGTTTAAGGATACATTTAGTCTTTTGTTACACAGTGGATGCATCTATATGAGATGTTTAATTGTCTAAATTAGCTACACAGTAAAATCTCACCATCTACACGAGGGAAAATTAGCGCACAGAAAACTAATAAATGCTGCCATAAGTTAGTATTTGTCAATACATTATTTAGTGCATTATTTTTGTGCACTGTAATGTACATGTAGGCCATGTATTGATGAAATAAGGGGTGTGTGTGCATGACACTTTAAAGAGAGTGAAATGCTTTTGCACAGCTTTAATGGTGTCGGTGTTTGTATGCCTTGGCGGCATATTACACATTAATTCCAGCCACTGTAGGAAATGTGGTGGTGTAATGCGCCTTAAATGACTTGGGGTGCAGCAAACTAAAACTCCTCGAAGGAGCCTGCTCAAGAAAAGCAGCAAACCTGATTAAAAAAAACAAGGACTTTTTTTTGCCTCCCTGCCTCCCATCTGACACCTTCAGGGAAGGAATTCTACCTGATCAACACATCAAAGAGCTACTCAACACAGCACACAGAGGCAATTTCATGGACCCAGAAGGACAGACTTCCATCTTCAGCTCCCTCTGTGCAAAAATGAAGTTTATTTCCTACCTATGGGGACTTTTTACCATCTTGTACCATCTACACTTTTCCCAGAGCCTGACGAAGGGACTTTGATCCCGAAAGCTTGCAGAAAAGAACAATTTTCTTGCCATTTTCCAGTTGGTCTAATAAAAGGTATAATTTTGGAACCACGAGTTCTAGTTTTTTGTAAGCTTGATTTTTTTAATTTTTAAATTTTTTTCCCCTGGAGCCTGCCTGCCTGAGCTGCGCAGGGGTCCGGTGCTTCCCTCTGCAGCTGTAGTGCCCCCCAGGACTGCTCGAGCTGGGTGCCTACAGGAGGGTGCCATCTGACTGAGTCTGCCACTGCCACAGAGGGAAACACTGGCCCCTCCACAGCCCAGGAACCGCT
>NW_005841957.1:990203-1000668 GCF_000455745.1 Alligator sinensis | reverse complement strand
ACGGCCCAGGACCCGCTCTGCCTGCCAGCGGCTCGCTCTCCCTTCCCCGCCGCCGGAGAGACAGGTAAATCAGCGAGATGTGTGCACGACATGGGGGTTTAATCAGCCCTGAATTGAAGCAGTGTTTTCAGAAACCCACTGCTTCAATTTAGGGGCCCCATTTTGTCTGCACACGCCCATAGGTGCTGATGGGGCTGGCTGAGGCATGAGGATTCTTCAGTGTGGGGGGGCTGCCTGCCAGCTAGCCCCAAACTGGAGCACTCTCATACCCCAGTCAGCTGCTCCATAGCACGTTAAACTGGGTAAGAGCAACCCTGAGCTGCCAGGCTGAGCCCCAGCTCCCCTGCCAGCTGAGGCTGCTCTGACCCAGCTCAGTGTGCTGCAGTCCCAGGCACTCATTCATATCTGGTGCCTGGGAACAATAAACTCCAGCATTACCTGCACCAGAGTTTATACAGTTGAATTAATTTCAGGTATAGACATGTCCAATGATCCTTTTTTTTTTTGCACACTGAAATTTAGCCACCGTGGCAACAGACAACCTTCCAAGCTTAAGAGGAAAGTCCCATATCAGAGGTCAAGATATTGCCTATAGATAACGGACATTTATTACATTACTAACTATAAGGAAGGTATTTGTACCTCCGCCTATCCCAGCCTCATGCCACTCCTTCTCCGGTATCCTACCGACGTGACCCTCTGTCTGGGTTCCCTGGGAGCAGTGCCCCTCTCTCCGGGTCTTCCCCGAACTGCAGCCTTCTCTCCAAGTCTTCCTTGACCTGCAGCCCTCTCTCCGGGTCTTCCCTGAACTGCAGCCTCCTCTCCGGGTCTTCCCCAAGCTGTAGCTCTCTCTTCGGGTCTTCTCCGGCCCACTGACCTCTCCGCACCGCTGGGGCTCTTACCGTTTCTTCTCCCGGCTCGCCTGCAGCTGTTGTGCTGGCCTCGGGCGCTGGCTCGCCCCCAGGTTCCTTCAGTTCCCCGCGGTGAGCGCGGATAGGCACGTCTGGCGTTCCGTTCCTCCAGCTGACTCCACTGGACAGACTCCCTCCCGGCAGCCATGTGCGCCCCCCGCTCCTTTTCGCCGCCAGCCCTTTTATTTCTGCCGTCCGGTGATTGGGAGTGACGTCATCCGCCAGCCACAGGTAACTTAGGGTGTGATCTATACCCCACGCGGGCTTCTTCTGCCGTCCCTGCTCCTCCTCCCATCCTGCAGTGAACAAGTTATCTTTGTTTATTTTCCTTTTTTCCGTTCCGCTCCCGGCTCTTCGTCCTGGGGCTCCCCCCGTGGACTCGGGAGTTTCCCCGGACTTTCTCTCCCTGTGACAGTATTCTTTCCACAAAGTTTTAGATTGTGAATTCTATGGAAAGTTCCAGTTAAAAAAATAATGTCAAGAGATAGCCCATAAAGTAAATAAAATGTTGAAGTCAGGAAATGAAGGATATCCAAAGCTAAGAGTCCAAGTACTAATGATCACAGAAAGGGAGAAGACAGTTGAGTAGGCCATTGTTCTATGTTGAAACTTAAAAAGTATTTTGATGAAATTTGAAAAACCTTTTCTCCTATATTTTTAATGAATTTTTCCTTTTCTCTAATGCATTTTCTCATTGTTATGACTGCAGTCTGACAGGTAATTGGCAAGAGCTTATTTTGTTTCTAAGATGATTGTTTTTAATACATCATCCCCTACTTTCATCTGTTATTTGCACTTCTTGTGATCTTTTCAGAAGCAACACCTAGAATATTTCAGGAGTTATTGAAATACAAGTAAATAATAACAAATGTTGAATGATTTCTTGTATTAAAGTATCCAGAACCAATTCACCCTTCTAAGACTAGCAGCATACTAACAACCATAGTTAATCTGTCAAAATATTTAACTCATAAAACAAAAGCATGGCCTCGCTTCACACATTTTAAATGTTTTTTTTTTTAACTGGGAAACAAGCAGCATATTGTATATTTGCATTTTTTATATGCACAAGCATGAAGCTTCATTATATGCATTATTGGTCTAATAACACTTCTTGCACTCAAAGGAGTTTTGCTTGGGGAAAGGAACACCACATACTGGCAACGCTCTATAGTCACACAAAAAGAGAATTCAAAGAAGGCGTAGCAACAAAGGATATGAATTTTAAAGTAATCAATAAGAAACACCTTTAGAGAGATGTTTACCTCTTGTCATGAGAGCAGAAATACACAAGCAGTAAGATAGATGCCTTCTTGACATGCCAAATTATAACAACCACAAAGCCTACAAAAGACCAGTGTGAAGCATCCTGGAATCCTATTCACAAAAAACACTGAAATCAAAAACTTTCACTAGAAGGACCTCGCCAAAGGACTCTCCTTTTCTTCCTAAGCAGTAAATATTTTCTGATTTCTTGAGCATATTTTGGCTTCTGAGCTCTTTCCTACTATACATTACACCTGCATACTGTGATCTGTGGAAAAAAATGATGTGATCATATAATTAGGCAGTTTCATATGCATAAGCACAAGTGGCCCAAATTAAGACGGCACAGACAACTATAATTCTGGCTTTTTAAGACTTTTCAATTTTATTAATGTTCTTCTACCACTGTTTTGTGTGCATTTTTTATGTATTGCATGTGTGTGTGCGTTGTGTATATACAATGTATGGAGGCATATATGATACATATGTACCTATGCAAACAACTTTGAATATGTTTGTATTACTTCTTTGCACAAAATATATGAGACAAATGTCAAGATGCAAGGGCAGAAATAACAGTTAATTAAGACTTGGAAAGAAATGGCATAAGGTCTGCCTAAACAGAATTGATCAAGCTACACTATATAACTGACAGTCATATCAGTTTCAGATATTATTCACATTTTTTCCTTTCTTTAAAAATCTTTCACCTTCATAAGGAAGTATCTGTTTCCATGTTTTCTTTGATGAGACACATTTTAAGTACCATATGTGAAACATCTCTTTATGAGTCTATACTCCTCCTTTTGGGAGATACGGAATTGATTAGAAACCATCGCATGCCTCACTTCATTGGCTTGTGTTTTTGTTTCGTTTTGTTGTGTTTTGGGGCGGGCAGGCAATTTATCAACTATATTTTCTGAAGTCTACTAGGGTTGATCTGCACAACATATGCACCTGCAAACTGCTGTATCTCCAAATTCAAGTGAGATAATTATATATAAAATGATGTAACATGAAAGAAATAAAGTTCAATGAATAAAGTGAAAGCAAGCTAGGAGTAACTTATTTAAGGACTGAACTTATTTTCTGAAAGAAACAGCCACTAATATTTTGGGCTCTCAGGAATATTATGAAAAAGCCAAAGCTGCTTGGTGGCTTTTTGTAAACAGAAGAAAGCAGTTTTGACTTTGGAGTGCAGTAGTTTATTTCTTAGGGAAAATAAATATTTTTAGAGGGATAACAACTCTTCTTCTAGTGAAGGAAAAAGCACATAAAAGTCCACATTCATATCAGTACCCAAATTATAGCCTATAATCTTGGCAAGAACCCTGAAACAATGGGATTTCTATCCAGATTAACAGTGCTTTTTGGTTTGACTGATCATAAGTATCCTTACATTTTATGTGGCTCTATTGACAAAAAGGTATAGACATCAATACAGCCCCAGGACATTAGAAAACTCTCTTGTATCTATATGAGTAATAGAACTCTCTCTTCCTTCTTCTGCTGGAGTACATAAAATTCCAAAAAAGGTTGGGGAAGAGATGGGCTCAGTCTCATTTCCTCTCCTCATCATCCACCATTCTGTCAATAGAAGGAAAAGGAATTGTACATTCTCTGTTATGAACCAATCCTAAAAATACTACTGTATCTAGCAGTTATTATGGTTGAGTGGACTCAAATTCCAATGGGGTTTTGCCCAGCCAGGTTAATGTCCTGCTTATAGGAAGGATAGCTTATTTTGTGTGTTCAGGGAGTAGCTCCATATGACCATCAAGATCCCTTCTAACCCTATGGTTCCAATAGTACTCCCTATGGTGAAAAATCATATTTGTTTCCACTGAAGAATAAATGCCATTAACTTCAGTGGTTAATTAAAGTTAATTATCAATTTTAATTTAATACTCAGGCCTATGATAGATTTTAGGACCCTGAAGGAATAGATAGGGCTACTCTGCTGACTTATCTTGCAACTGGATCATCTCCAAGTATGGAGTAACAAGACTAAAGGCCTTGAAAGTGAGAGAGAGAGAGAGAGAGAGAGAGAGAGAATCTGGTATGAGGTCTTTCAAGGAAAACCCTAAAAACAGCCTCCGCAAAAGAAAGTCCATGCTATTTTTTAAGGACAAAAGCAAATCTAGAGCATATGCATGAATGCATTATGTTGAGAGATGATGGAAACTCAGGGGTTCATTAGATGGCAAAATGCTGCTCCCATGAATATTTCAGGTCTTGCATCTGTTCCCTAGTTGTGGAAAGAACTTCCATAAATATTGGCATGAATTCTGATTGAAGCAATAACAGTATATTAGAGTGAAATCTAGCATGATAGCTAAGAAGATATACTAGTAGAATGGGTCAGAAATTTTCTGAGGAATGTAAGTTCATTGGAAAATGCTGGCTAATCATAAAATGCCTGATTGTGAAAAAACCCACAAACATCCATAATGCTCATCATTTTAACTCTAAAAATTGAATTATTCAAGTCTCATGGACTCTAGTGGAATCAACTGCACAAAGTTCAGCTGCTATGAATTCAAATTTACACAGATCAATTGCATACTATGAATATTCTTTCCATACTTTGTAAGAAACTATGATTACTTTTCCATCACAGTGATTTAAGAATAGGATCCATTGTGTTTCAAATACCATAGCACTGGAAATTTAGTGAAAAAGTGTTGAAAACAGCAGGACAGTGCCCTTTTGAATAAAATAATACTCCCATCTCAAACTAGTTAAAAATTTAGATAATTAGTGTAAATTGCCATCTCTGTATTATTTTTCAAACATATTCTGTTGTTTCTTTAATTCATTCTCCTTTATAATTGCTAGTCTTATCACCTACTTCTATTTCCAACTGTACACTTTCCTTCTTGAATAGCTTGCTCTTAATTCAGTCATAAACTGTTCAACAAGATTATTATCCTTTTAAAATAATGGCAAACCTAAGTATTGCCAATACAACTGGTGCTTCCTTATCATGTCTTTTTGCTGTGAACCTTGCCTATGTACAACAAACAGGAAGAAATCTTTGGAGTTGGCAGTATGTGCTACAATTTGTAAAAAGCAGAGGCCAAACCTAAGAAAGTTTAAAAAATGTTTGTTATGATGTATAAAGAACATAAGGCACATTTTTACTCCTGTTATTACTAAGATGGAAAACAATCTCCTCACACCAGACCTTAGTCTAGTTAAAGTGGAAAGCCAATTCAAGAATACTATATATGCCATACAGTAATTTCTAGGTCCTCATTCCGCTTCTTTCTGGCATTAATTCTAAATCATTGCCTTTCCCCTTCAAAGGCAATGTTTCTATTACCTGCAGAAATAATGCAGCATAATTACTAGGATCCAATAATGCTGTTAGCAAATTAAAAAAAAACTGTTTTCTTTTTAATAAGGATCTTTTATATTTTTTCCATTTTCACCAGCAATTTCAGTAGACATTTGAATCAATATTTTCCTTTTGGCAGGGTTACAAATTTAAAATAAAAGGAAATGCTACTTCCAGCTCAAAGGTTACATGGAGATACCCCTACTTATTAGTAATAGGTAACTTAACATATTTCACTGTCTCTATATTTTGTCTGCCTCAGAGCAATTTATTGTAAGGAAACCTGTCTGTCTCCATTTCTGCCAGTAGTAGTAATTGATAGGCTTCCAGGACAATTTGATAAACTTACAGGAACAAATAGTCTTCTTGCTAGAGAAAAAAGAGAAGACAAACAAAATCCTGAACTAAAAATCACTATAAACAAAATATGAATTGGTAACAAAACCAAGAAAGCAGTTTATTAATCTATTTGTATTTCAAAATGCAATTGAGAATAAAAGTATAACTCCTGCCTATCTAAAAGCTGAACCCAAAGGAACATGTTTAATTTATGTCAATGGGCTACAAATATGCTGTCTCTGCAGTAATATCCAATTATCATCCCACCAGTGAAGATAAAACTGGCAGCACCATAGGTGCATTATGTATGCATTTGACATACAATGATTGATACATTACTGTAAGTGGCATGTTATTCAATAATACAATTTGTTCATAATCTAACTTTCAATATCTGTTAGTAAAGAAAAACTCTACATAAAAACTTTAAGATGTTTCAGTCTCCAAACTGCCACTTGGCAAATCTAAGTGACTTATATCTACATGTGTACACATCAGTGTACACAACAATGACTTGTATCTACATGTGGTCTCAAACAAAGACTAGTAAATAAGATAAGGCATTCAATATAACAAGGTAGATGAATGTCTTGATGATAAATGTTGCCATAGAATGCAATGATTTACAATACAAAAGTGAAGCTATATTATGTACAGTGACAAGATTCAAATTTCCATCATTTTAGAAATGCTATGAAAAATATAGAGATACTTTTAACTTTGGACTCTTCACTATCCTCATTCCTTAATACATTGTATCATATAGTTAGTGTGACACTTTGTGGTTTTATATGTACTTGATTTCTTGTTTTCTGCTGAGGAGTTATAGTTTAACATCTTTGCCTTTTAGTTTCTCCTTGATTTAATCCTATATTGCATTACATTGTCTCACCATCCAATCACTCAAAAAGGTTTGGAAGCTATCCAGATTTCTTATATGGCGCCTGTCACTGAAGTATCAGAGCATCTCCCAAGAATTTAATAAATGATTGATGAAAAACATCATCTCTCCCTTCCCCGTGGTCAGTATAAATAAGGTGAATGATTCTTTATTAATATATTTATTTGCTTTGATTAAAAAACAAAAAAACAAACATATCCACCGCTGTAGGTATCTTGACAATTACCAGAATAATCCACATGGAAGTAACTACTCAGATGCTTGAGACTGACCATACAATAAAACTACATGGTGAAGCACCGGAACAGGTTACCCAGAGAGGTGGTGGAATCTCCATCCTTGGAGGTTTTTAAGGTTTGGCTTGACAAAGCCCAGGCTGGGATGGTCTAGTTGGGCACAGTCCTGCTTTGAGCAGGGGGTTGGACTAGATGATCGCCTCATGTCCCTAATTTTCCAACCATAATTTTTATAATTCTATACATGTGCATGGTGAGTTTATTATAGAAAGCATGAATTGAAGAATTGAGTTTTGAATTTAGTTCTGTATAACTGACAGTAGAACAAAGAACTTATACAAATGCTGTTTAATATGATTACCTGTAAAATTTTGCAGAGTATTATTGTTGCTGCTATTTTGAACACAGATGAATATTGTACACCCAAACAGCAAAGATTAGATTTCAATGACACGTCTTTACTAGGAAAAAAGATGTGTTCTTAAGTGAATCCACAAGTAAACTGAGCAAAGAAAAGGAAGTTTGTTAGTCTTACATGGATTAGCAAAGCAAGATAAACCCCAGGCTCTTCTATAGTCTAACCTGACCTATTAACTCATGTGCAAACTGAATACTGCCTGTTCTTCATGACCATACTACCTCAAAATAGCACAGCTCTTTCTCTAGTGAGTACAAGGCCACAGAATATATGTTTAAAAGGCTTCTTAGGAGTAAAATGTTGTTTCTCAGCCAGCACAAACACAGACCTCCTAAATCCAGCCTCTTTGGTGCTAGCCTTTTTTTTCAAACTGCCATTTTTCAACTACGTCTCTTACTTGCAAAATTCCTCTGGGTCCTAAACTATTGCTTATGCTGTGTGGTTTAGCAGCAGAGAAAGCAGGCTGTTTTCTGCTTGCCTATCAACAGTTCTTCCTTAGGCTGTCATGAAACATAAAAGAAAGCCACTGACAATCTATAGCCCAGTAGTTGTCTATTTACAGCCTCCCTGTAGTGTCTTGAATTACAGCTAGCCTCTTCTGTACTATACAGAGAGTGCGGTAGTAGGGACACATCTCCTTTAACAGAATAACAGTCTGAACCAGCTATGATTTTGAGCCCATCTTACTTGTGCCTGATACTATTCAACATTTTTAAATATTCTATAAGTATAAAATCACTGCTGATAAAATTTATGAATAATATTATGAGTGGTAGACTGATTAACATTGGGCACATACAAGTCTTCACTGCACTAGTCTATAGGTTTAGGTGGCTTACTTACTAGACTGGGAGCATGCATTCATCACTGCTAGGAGTGGCATGGGTAGCCTAAAGTAAGTAACCTGAGGAATGGAAGGGGATGGCAGGTTTGGAGAGGGCTGGCAGGTCTGCAGGAGGATTGGTGGGTCCAGGGTGGGGGGCTGCCTGTTATGGTGGGGAAGAGTAGTCAGGAGGGTAGTCAACCTGGTTCGGACAATCTAAAATGTAATACTTGCACATAGCCAGTAAGAATACGACTGCCATACATAGGGATCTGGATCACAATTTTAGCTGGTTACATTCTGACAAACTGTGTTTTAATATTGCCAAATGAAGAGTTTTACATCTAAGAACTAATATGGCAGGCTATTCCATAACTACCAAATAAACAACTGTCCTGGAACACGGCAATTTGAAAAAGATTTAAGGGCAATAATGCACAAAGAGCGGAATGGTAGCTCTCACTGATGTTCTGCAAAAAAGGATTAATGTCACCTCAGACATGTAAATGTGAAAGCAGGGAGTAGGAGCTGGGAGATGATTTTACGTCTGTGCACTGTATCATTAAAAAAAATACTGAACAGCTATGGATGTTTATGAACATCCATCATAAACATCCATATAGTTTATGATGGATGTTAAAAATTGTAAACAATGCAGTAAAAAGGCCACAGCATGATTTGAGGGTTAGCCCAAATGCCTTACAGTGAGAGACTTAAAAGCTCAATTTCTATATGTTACCAAAAAAAAAAAAAAGATTGAGAGATTGAGAGGCAACTTGATTACAATTTTTTTTTTTTTTCATGGAAAAAAGTACCCGGTCTCTTTAATACAGTGGAGCTAGGAAGAACAAGAACTGATGGCACACAAACTCAAACAAGAAATTGAGCACACATTTTTAGTAGTCAGGTATCTGACTTCTAGGAAAAAACTGATAAAGAAGCAGTAGATTCTCCACTTCTTGATGTAAGTAGATATTGGGCTTGATATAGCATGTAACCAGGTGGAATTTAATAGATATAGAGAAGGTCAGACTAGACTAGAGGTCAGACCTCTGGCTTTGGACTATGAATCCATGATTCCTGTAGCTGTTTGACCCTTCCTGAAGAAAGAGCTTTTCATCTCATGTTATAATTTAATCTTATTTTATAACAGCCTTTCAGATGCATTCCTAGGCATACTACTAGCTGCTTTTCCCTCATTCCCCCTACTCCCACACCCCAACATTGGATGCTCCGAATCTCCTCCAAATGCATGTCCCTTCACAGTGATGTATCACAATCACTTGGATACCTAGGACATAGTGTATCAAACAATTCAGTAGAGACACTGGGGGCAGGCAGCAGCAGTTAAGAAACCTCTAAAAGCCTGTATATTAAAGGTATGCTAAAGAGCTAAGATAGGGTTTTGAACCAAAGGGCTTCTAGGCAAAGGACCTCCAGTGATTCTAACATAAGCCATGCAAATTTCATCTGTATTTGCAGATTTCAGGCCAACTCATTTTGGCCCTACATTGAAAGAATAAACAAGATCAGTAATAATAAACTTATCATAACTTAAATCTCCAAGGGTACCTATACATGAGCACAGAGGCTGCTCCAATGTGCTGTAATTCATAGATTCATAGATTGTAGAGTTGGAAGGGACCACAATGGATCATCATATCCGACCCACTGCCCCTGGCAGGAAAGAGGACCGAGGTCAGATGACCCCAGCCAGGTGACTATCTAGCCTCCTCTTGAAGACCTCCAAGCTAGGTGATAGCACCATCTCTCTTGGAAGCCCATTCCAGATCCTGGCAACCCTTTCTGTGAAAAATTTCTTCCTAATATCTAAGTTAAATCCACTCTCAACTAGTTTACATCCATTATTCCTAGTCACTCCCTGGGCGCCTTAGTAAACTGTGCTTCCCCTACTCCCCGTTGACCTCCCCTAATACATTTATAGGCGGCCACAAGATCTCCCCTCAGCCGTCTCTTGTGAAGGCAGAAGAAATTCAGCTCTCTTAACCTCCCCCCGTAGGGTCTATCATGAAGGCCACTAATCATGTGAGTGGCCCCCTCTCGAGATTCCCCGCGTCCCTCTTGAAGTGCAGCGCCCAAAACTGGACACAGTACTCCAACTGCGGCCTGACCAGTGCCGCATAGAGGAGGAGCATCACCTCCTTTGATCTATTAGTCATGCATCTGCTAATGCACGACAAGGTGCGATTGGCCTTGTTGATGGCCTCGTT
>NW_005841957.1:985300-990126 GCF_000455745.1 Alligator sinensis | reverse complement strand
GCCTGAATCTGCTCCCTGCCCTCCAGTGTACTGACTTTGCCCCATAACTTGGTATCATCAGCGAACTTGGAGAGGGTACTCTCCACACCCTCATCCAAATTGCTGAGGAAGATATTGAATAATATTGATCCAAGGACCGAACCCTGCGGGACCCCACTGCCCACCTCCCTCCAGGCCAAGAAGGAACCATCCACCACCACTCTCTGGGTGCGGTCCCTAAGCCAGCTGGCCACCCACCTGACCGTGTAGGTGTCCACTCCATAGTTTGCTAGCTTCCCAATGAGGATAGGGTGTGAAACTGTGTCGAAGGCCTTCCTAAAGTCCAGGAAGATGACATCAGCCTCAGCTCCCATGTCCAGGCAGTGTGTGACCTGGTCATAGAAGGCTACAAGGTTTGTCAGGCAGAATCTACCTTTGACAAACCCGTGCTGGTTTCCCCTCAGCATCGTTTCCCCTGTTGGGCCTGCACCAATGTGTTCTTTGACTATTTTCTCTAGCATTTTCCCAGGAATACAGGTAAGACTGACTGGTCTAAAGTTACCCGGCTCATCCCTTCTCCCTTTCTTGAATATGGGCATTAACTCAATCAAGTCTGCTGGACAGTGGTAATTACCGCACTCCAACAGCCTCCTGTGTCTCAAGTATCACTGTCCCTGCACTTCAAAATGGTGGCGGGGGTGCATGAACTAAAGCTGGTCAAATGAGCTTTAGTTCAAGCACCCCTGCTGCCATTTTGAAGTGTGGGGACACTGATACACAAGATACTGCAGCACTTTAATTAGAGTAGCTCTCAAAGCCACTCTAATTAAAGTGCTGCCCTCCGCCCCCCTCCACCTCCAGAGCATGTGTAAATGTGCCCCAAGGTATTATAGTCTAAGGAAGTTTGGAACCTATTCTATGCCAATTTTGGGAACAAGCTGACTCCCATTAAAAGAATAGGAATTTTGACTTAAACTTCAGTGAAAGCAGGCTAGAACCTGAGTTTTCCAAGTGAAGTACCACACTTTTCTGATACCCAACTTGAGTTAAACATTCATCCTCTGAAAATCAATCTCTTTAGGCTGGAAACCTAAAAATGGAAGTACTTTACAAACTAGTCACTGTAGAAAATAAAAGTCAAAGCTGTTAACATGTCTCATAAAATCTTTTTATTAATTTAGTGTCAGGCTTTTTCACCTTTGAATCTAACAAAAGATTCAGTCTGGAAGCAGCTCATCAATATGTACATAAAGAAACAAAAAAGCTTTTGATAGCATTAGACATACAAACCTTGCAAATTATATTCCATGCTGAAAATAGTAACAATAATAATTGAAGTCAATTGCCAAATACAAGAGTAATCTAATACATATAAGCAATCTAACTAAAAGCTTTTTGGCCCCTTTGCCAGTACTGTTATGTGCTTAAAATACAGCTGATGAACTAGAACTACCTGCTTTTAAAAATACAAAGTGTGAGAATGGAAGATTGCAATGAGCTGACTATTTAGTGTGTGTTTAGTGGGAAAAGATGGACACTGTGTAGTGCTGGATATTGTAATGCCTGCAGACTGCTTTGAAGGATTCATTTAACTATACAAAGTTTACAAATTAATGTATTTCTTTACTTGTTTGATCTGATATATAACCAGTGGGTTCTTTCTAAGAGTGACTAAATTTTTACGAATATATTCCTGGCAACAGAAAAGCCTCTGTTATCACATAGGACAAGAAAATATATCCAGGTTCCCTTCCACACATCGCATCTTCTTGTACAGAATTATTTATCTTTCATCATTTTTTTCCATTCTCAGACCCTTCTATATTCAGTTTCCCCTAAATTAACCTGAACCTGATAAAACTAGCTCTCAAAGGATCTTATACTGAGGATATGGAGAGAAGGAACCATAAAACCAAGTTATATTTGGGTTAGGGGGTGCCTGACTTGCTTTCCTAGGATCAGTATATTTATATGAAAAGGTACTGGTAGCCAGGGAAAAGAGAACTGAGAGATCTATGACACTTCTTGTCAAAAGGCTTGTAACAATATGGAATTTATTAAGCAATTTAAAAAACTCTTTGATTTTAAAAATGCCCAGTGTCTAGGATGTAATGGCAATGTTTGTATGTATGTAGTTTGACATTTGTGGTGACTGTGGCCATTTTGCCACAACACCCACCAAAAATGGCAATTCTTAAAACTGTGGCTTTTAAATTGATTTAGTCACTATTTTCTGTAAATATTGTCACATAAAATTCAATTATCCTCAGAATAGTGATTGCAGCACTTTAGGACTACAGCCACTGAAGGGAGTCTCAATCCTGTTTTAAGTGAAAGGTCCAGTACAATCTTAATTGTAGTGCTACAAGAGAGATGCCTCCACAAGACTCAAGAAATGCAACCATGCCATGAATCTTTGAAAGTGGTCTCTGCTTGGACAGAAGCCAGAAAGATGCTTTCCAGTCAGACAAGGGAGGAGATGAAATTATAGATAGCCCAAAAGAGCCAAGGAGATTAAAAAGAACTGGGCAGCGGTAGTTCCCCCAGTACAGGCATAAATATTTCTCACAGATGAGAGACTAGATTTTTTTTGTAAATTGGACTTAAGCCATCAAAGTCTGGTTTAATATCAGGAACTGTAAAAGGGAAATATACCAACATGTTCCTGAAAAAAAATCAATTTATAGGAGCTGATCTCACTTGAAACCACCTGGTGAATTACGCTTAAGTAGCCAGAGGGGGAAGATAGCTCAAGATAATGAGATTGCTGTAACATCCCCTTATAAAGAAAGCATAGTTTCTCTGCTGAATATGTCAAACTTGATGCAGAACTAGCAACATTTTAGGACCTTATCCAATGTTTGTAACCCTGAAGAAGGTCCTGACTCATTAATCCTAAATTAACACACTCTCCTAAGTCAAAGAAAGATACTTTTATTCTGTAGATTGTATTTTGTTGCACAAAGGGAGAATGTATACAAAAGAGGACAGCCTCAGTGCATTATACCCAAGTAGAGAGGAATAAACAGCTTCATGGCAGAAGCAGAAAAAGCATGGTCTTTTAAATGCAAGGAGACCAAATATCTATGGAAAATTTTAGCTTAGCCTCATGGCTGTTGGGGTATCCACACCAGTATACTCATTCCACCTCTATCCCCCTCCAAAACCATAAGCAAGCACACAGGTTATGGTCTCCTAGGAGAGAGAAATAATGAATCAGTGTTTTGATCCACTAACTTAAAATGGGAATATGATGAGTTTTTTAGCTCCTTTTTTAATCTTTCCAGGTGCCAATGTGTCCAAAATCTCATGAACCCTAACATACAATTGTTATGTCATGGATTGAATGAGGAGATTGTGCACCTAAAGCTCTGAAGTACTATACTTAAATTATTGAATTCTTGGCATTATCATTTGCTCTTTTTTACTCTTTTCCACATTATTTCGGATCATGTGCTTCTAAAAATCCAATAATATTTCAGTATGTTTGAATGGCAAATTTGGGAATGTATTATCCAAAACTGACTATTCAAACATACTTTCTTTTTATAATTTTAAAATTAAAATGGGAAAAAATGGAGATGTTTCTTCAAACATTTAGAAAGATCACTGCAGGGTACAATACCCACTAAACCATAAGGTTAGAAAGTCTTCCTTACAATCAGTGATCGTGATCTACTTTTTTGAAAGCCACTCAGATATATTGGTGCTTTCAATGCATTTTTAATTAAAGGTATAAATCAGCTGATAGAAATAAATTCAAGTCAGTGGAAACTTGGATTTTATAGCAACATTGATAAGAATGCTGGGCACATCTGAGTGAGCACTGACTTTTAGCTGGGAACTCAAGATTTTGAGAGATTTTTAAGGTTCTTCTGCCTCATATTTCCAAGACAATTGGTACTGCTGTGACTGATGGCATGATGACATGATGACAACGGGGGATGACATGGTTGGGGACCTACAGATCTGTAGCCATTTGGGGGACAGTGATCACCTAATAATAGAATTCACCATAAGATGTCGAGTGGGTAAGGTAACTAGTAGGGTGAAAGTGCTAGACTTTAGGAAAGCTGATTTCAATGAACTCAGGCAATTAGTCAAGGACGCACTACAGAGTAGGAGTTTTGAAGTGATGGGAGCCCAAGAAGGGTGGCTGTGCCTTAAGGAAATGATCCTTCGGGCACAAAGCAAGACGATCCCCAAGCGAGGCAAAAGGGGGAAAGGGGCCAGGAGGCTTCCCTGGCTGACCAGAGAAATCCAGGGCAGCCTAAGGGACAAAAGGGGAGCACATAAAAAGTGGAAACAGGGAGAGATCACCAAAGATGAATATACCTCCTCTGCTCATGCTTGTAGGGAGGCAGTTAGACGGGCCAAAGCTGCCATGGAGCTGAGGATGGCAACCCAAGTAAAAGACAACAAGAAATTGTTTTTTAGATATATTGGGAGTAAAAGGAAGGCCCAGGGAGGAATAGGACCTCTGCTAAATGGGCAGAAACAATTGGTGATGGACAGAGGGGACAAGGCTGAACTCCTCAACGAGTTCTTTGCCTCAGTGTTCCTAAGTGAGGGGCACGACAAGTCTCTCACTGGGGTTGTAGAGAGGCAGCAGCAAGGCGCCAGACTACCATGCGTAGACCCTGAGATGGTGCAGAGTCATTTGGAAGAACTGGATACCTTTAAGTCGGCAGGCCCGGATGAGCTCCAGCCGAGGGGGCTGAAGGCACTGGCTGACATCTTTGCAGAGCCACTGGCGGGAATATTTGAAAGCTCGTGGCGAACGGGCCAAGTCCTGGAGGACTGGAAAAGGACCAACGTGGTCCCCATTTTCAAGAAGGGGAGGAAGG
>NW_005841957.1:945392-984123 GCF_000455745.1 Alligator sinensis | reverse complement strand
TTTCCTGCTTATGCAGGGGGTCGGACTCGATGATCTATTGAGGTCCCTTCCGACCCTAACATCTATGAATCTATGAATCTATGATAAGAATAAAGAATAAAGGAGCAATGAGTTTTGTCCTTAGACAACAATATAACAAAATTATCATTACACTAACCTAAATGCTTAGACTTTGTTGAGCATTGTGTAAGCATCATGGTAGATATGAATTTTAAATAGGAATATAAAAGAAAATTACTTTGTAGGAAAACTGTGTGTAGGAAAGAGTAATTAAATGTAGAGGCTGTGTCAATGAGTAGGTTTAGGAAAAAAAATCTATATTTTTTCATTTTTCCATTATAGACAAGTGGATGAATCAATTTTGAAGCTTGAAAATACTATTTGGAACATCTAGTAGGCCCAAAAATTTCAGCAGTTGTTTCTGCCTGAAATCCATATAAGTTATGAAGCTAGAGCATGTATTCAAAAAAAGTGTTTGACCTTGATTTTAAAATACCAAGAGGCAATGAATCCAGCACATACCTTAGTAAATTTTCAATAGCCTGGTGAAAATTCACATAGCCTGGTTAGGTTGCAATCTGAGCATTTAGTGTAATTATCTAAGTATTTTAAACTAGTAGCTTTTTAAAATAAGAAAAAATGTATTATTTTTCTGAAATTCTATTCTAGAAAATTTGTAACAACTTCATGTGAAAGAATGCATTACCTTTCCAATTCTCGTATGTTTCTTTGTTGACTGTCTATGGCATCGTTTCACATGTCTCCTCTCCAGATCTTAGTTTTTACTTCAGCTCTATCCTCTTGGGGCATGATGCAAAACTGATAGTATTAACTATTGTGTTGCTGGTGCGTGAAATAACATTTGATCCAAGACTCAGTAAACAATGTACAATGGAAAGGTATCCACCTATAGCATAAAATAATCCAAAATAGGAAACAGCCCCACAGATTTTAATGAGTAAACAACATCTTCTAATCAGGACAGAAATGGTTATTTTTTTCCATACTTCATTTAGAACTTGTTGTGATTTAAAAGCAGTGCTAATTTCAATATAACAGGGAAAATATTAAAAGACTAATAAAATAACAGATTTTTATTGGAGCTGAAACGTGGCTTAATTGTATAATATAAATATTTCCATTTTGCCTAAGGATCAATGGATTAGATTAGTTTAAAATAAAGCAAAAATACAGTTGATGAGGGGTGTAGACAATATTAAGGGCACTTACACACATGCAGGGAGGCTGCTCTGATGCGCTGTAAATACAGTGCGTTGGAGCAGATTTTATTAATCAAGTCTGTTGGAGCATGAAAATTAACATGCTCCAACAGCTTTCAGTGTCACATGTATCAGCGTCCCTGCTCTGAAAAATGGCAGAGGGGCACGTCGCAGGACACTAAGGTGCCTGCTTCTAGAGGAGCAGAAACTGCCTATGAAGAGTCCAAAGAGGCAGACAGAAGCCCAGGTGCAGGTTAACAGGACAACAGGCTAGAGAGCAAATTAGCCTGCACCTGGTCAGCTGACCAGAAGGGGCAGGGTCGTGGGCCCATATAAACCCCAGGCGGGAACTAGGGGAGGTAGTTCATGGCCAAGTGGGAAGGAGCCCTCCTAGAGGGAGCTAGGGGAAGAGGGCTGAGGGTGAATCTAGCTTCTGGGAATGCCAGGGACAAAGTCTGATTCTTTTAAAGGGGTGGAACACAATGGGAATTTATGTGTTATGTTATAGCCCAGGGGCTTATATTTTGTTTGTTGTTTCATAACCACCGGTAGTTTGGGTGAGAGTATTTGGGGAAGGAGGAGGCTTCATTGGGGGCCCACTACAGTGTGGGGACCCCGGCGCCAGAGAGGGCGCGGCATTTGTGGGGTGGAGACAGGGCTGCAGAGAACCCAGTTGCCAGTATGGCGCGGAGACAGGGCTGCAGAGAGCCCAGAGAGGACAAGGAGGCCAAATCACAGCAAGGCCTAGACTGGACAACATCAATGCCATCTGCAAGGCATGGTAAAGTGGTGGTTGGAGCAACACATATAGCTCATAAAGCTGGGGTGTCCTGGAACATCTATTTTGAAATGGGACCCACAAAGGGTCCGGGACCCACGGGGTTCAAGGAAGTCCATCAGGACCATGGTGAAGTAGGCTTAGAGGCAGCCTCCCTACTTATTATCATTACATCAAGATGTGGAGGGCAAGAATAGAGGGTGCCCATCGGGCTGAATTGGCATGGTGAAGGGGCCTTAGGGGTAATACAGCCATCCTTAGGGACCCCATCCAGTGACAGGCACTTTGAACTAAAGCTTGTTGAATGTCATTTTTCAGCGTGGGGATGCTGATATATGTGATGCTTGCATGCTTTTAATTAGTTTGGCTCACTAATTAAAGCACCCCCCCTACCGCCTCCTGAAGCATGCCCTAAATGGCTTAAGGGGTATAGGTTGTAGCTGTGTTGGTCTAAGGACATAGACAGACAAGGTTCTTTGGGTAAGATATCAGATTTACCCAAAGAACCTTGTCTGCTACATGGCTTAATCAAGTTTTCTTTGAAGGCAAAGCTGTATTAGGCAACAGATTGGAGACGACTTTATTAATGCTTTTTAATGAAGTAAACAGATTACTTCTGTTACGGCTCAGCTCTGTATTCCTGGGCAACCCTGGCACAGGATGCAGTCTGTCTGACTCACAAAGGACTCACCCCCCCTCCCCTCCTCTGCCTAAACAAAACTGATTAAGATGCAGTGAGAGACACACCTAAGACCCTCCAGATAAGGGTGACAAGAGTGAACAACTGCCCTAGGGCTCATTTTCTCATTTACATGAGAGATGGAAAACAGAAAGCCTGAAGCAGAGACTGCAGTGAATTCTGGGACCAGAGAAGCAGGAGAGCGCTGCATGATGGGGAATCTGTGCTTCCAATGTTAATCAACCCATGTTCACACACACCCACCTCAGCATTTATCAGACCAGTTCTAATCTGGATTTACTAAGGACTTCCCCCCCCCAGACACACACACACAGCTCTAAGTTTAATAGGCATCTCAGGCCGTACATTCCCCGGTCACACTATGGGAGGCCTATTTAAACTTGATTGACTAAAACTCGGTTGCCGGGTTAGGGAATGCTGAGGCAAGAGACCGAGTCAGAGGGGGTATGGGCAACATTTGAACAATGGTTAAGGGTTCATCACAGCATCCAGCCTGCTGGAGCCCTAATCCCAGGTGTTGTCATATCTTTCCCGAGACGACTGGTGGGAGTCCTCTCCACAAAAGGTTATGAGCACCCCAATAATTGTTTTAAGTCTGTTAAAAGACTATAGTAAGATCTGGAAAAGTCATGCTAAGCTGAGGCTTGTGCACAACAAGTAAAAATCCAAAATCCTGATGCTGCAAGCTATCTATTGTTCCTGAAGAAACCATGAGATATCCCATCAGTATATCTGCCACCCATAGGAATCTCAAGCTGGCTCCCAAGTATTTGGGTTACTCCCTAATCTTAAGTGTTTCCTGATTATCAATCAGTTTCCTGAGATGGTCCAAACCAGATAACCCCTTGTCAATAGAAAAGACAATGATTTACACTACTGAGGGTGCTTCGAAGCAGCTAAACTGAGGGTATAAAAATCTGTAAGTGTGTGTGCTGCTAGAGGGAGAAGAGGAAGAGGAAAAGGAAGGAAAAGAAGTAGAAGCAGGAGGAAAGAAGGAGAAGAAGAAAACCCCTGTGCTGACACCATCCCCTGTCGTTCTTGGGACGCTGGAAGAACAGATCATCTCTCCCTTCAAGGACTGTGCTACAGACTGTGCCTGTCAGCTTTGCAGCCTGAGTACCGTGGACTAGGTGAGATCCCAGCGTTCTCTGTCTTCTTTCTAGGCATAAACTTCTGAACCTGAACTGTATCAGTTAAGCTTGAGCTAAGTTTCCCCAAATACTTAGTGAAACCAGGGTAGTATTGTCATTGTTTGTGTTTGTTTTTCTTTTGCATGTCTATTACTACTAGTACTATTATATATTTCATATGCTTAGCAATAAGTAACTTTTATAGTCAAACTGGTAGTAATTGGGTATATTTTTCCTTCTCTGCTTCTCTTTCCTCCCGTGCTCTGCAGCAACGCTTCTTTTACCTATGCTAAAGATCCCTGTGAAGCCCAAATTATTGTGGGGTCTGCTCATCAAGAGGCCAAAGATTGGGACGTGCTGAGTTTGAAACACATAAGGGGATCAGCTTGTATAGGCTGATTGACCCAGTTTGACTCAGACGTGCCCTTATGAACTGAATGCTGGCCCATGAGGGTGTCAGCTGGACACCCAGCCGGATTCAGAGGGATTCTGTTTACCTCTGTGCTTGTGTCTGACTGCATTTTATTGTTGCTCTTATGAACTGATTCTTGGCATATGAGGGTGTCAGCCTGTCCATGCTGATCAGCCCAGCCAGGTCAGGCGTGTCACGTTAATTTGTGTGTGTTTGTGTGTATGACTGATTTGGTGACTGGAGGAACCCAGTCCCATTGACACTGAGTCCTGGAAGATAGCTCCACTGGGGGTGAGGGCTTGCAGAAGGGAGAAATACAGCTCCATATACTAACACAAGCAGCACATTGACAGAATCACCAAGACCCTAGAAACTATCCCTAATAAATGAGCACACCCCAAAGTAATGGGCAAATTTGGAAACACTTCATTAGAAGATAGAATATAACATTACTTCACTAATATTTATTAATGAAGTAAAACTCATTTTGTAAAAAAAAGATTAATTATTATGGATGTTTTATTTAATTTCATTGGGACATTATATATAAAAAAAATCATTTCTACAATATATTTCATAGATTTCATAAACATTCAGGCTGAAAGGGACCCCGGAGGATCATCGAGTCCAGCCCCCTGCCCAGGGCCAGGAAGTCAGCAGGGATCATAGGATCCCAGCAAGATAAACATCCAAAAGTGTCTTGAAGGCATTCAAAGTAGGTGCTTGAACCACCTCCAGCAGCAGTCTATTCTAAACCTTGGGGACTCAGACAGTAAAGAAGTTCTTCCTTATGCCAAGCCTGAATTGTTTGCAGAGGAGTTTGTGACCACAAACTCAATCTTGTCATCCCTTGGGGCACTCTGGTGAACAGACGTTCCCTCAGATCCTGGTCAACACCCTTAATAAACTTATAGGTGGCTACCAGATCGCCCCTCAGCCTGCGCTTTTCCAGGCTGAAGAGCCCCATGGCTCTCAGCCTCTTGTCATAAGGTCTGCTTTCCTGACCTCTGATCATGTGCGTGGCTCTCCTCTGCACTCTCTCAAGTGTTTCCACATATTTATAACCCTGTCTCAATGCCTCCATATTCACCAAAAATTAGTTTGCATTTTCTACAGGAAAAAGATATTGTATATCTTGAGGAAACTTTCCCATTATTGTATTTATATATTGTAACAAGACAACTAATGACAAACATCAATTAATATGAAACTTAAAACAATCTGCTGCTGAGAAAAATCAGAGGCCATGTAGGCCGAAGTGTATTGTGATAGTCTATGTCTTACATGTATGCTATTTCTTCTGCTGTGAGAGAGCACCAATAACCAATATAAGGTCAGCAATTTGCATTGTTTTGGATAGAATCATACAATATACTATTTTTATTCCAGATAGATTTTCTAAGATAATAGAAAATTATTGAAGTGCAACAACTTTGAGTTTAATGACAAAACAGCATGGGACATATCAGTGGCATTGTTTGTTCAGTTTTATTTTGACTACTGTCACTCTATGAATGTCAACGTAAGGGCTGACATTCACCCTGACTTTAAATTTCTTACTTTATTTGACAAACAAAAATTTAACTTGCCCTGGAATGAGTCATACAGTCACTAATGCAAGAGATTACTAGGTAAGACACCATAAACTTTAGAGATTTGAAGGACGTTAATGGAATGAGAATCTTAAAAAAAAGATAAGGAACTCAAATATAGGCATTGGTTTCAGATAGATGGAATCAAAATCAGAACTAGACTGTGTAAATAAGAATGGTATGAGCTTTTATATTTTATCTATATGACGATTAAGTGTAAAAGCGGCCTACCATAAAAAAGTAATTCTCAATGCATCAAAATGTTGTACTGGAAAATTAGATAAACTTAAATTTCTAAGAATAGCTGAACTATGCAAAAGAAACATGTGAGTAGTCAATAGTTTTTGTAGTCAGACCATTGATTCTTAAATTATTTTTGTCAAATCCTGTAGTCCATAGCTCATATTAGCTGAAGGACTGAAAACCATGATCTTGTTTTTGTTAAGATTGAACTGTACATATTCTACAAAAGAGAATCTTAGTTTACACATAAAGACATTTAAAGGAAAAAAAAAACCCTTACTTTTAAGAGGAGTCAAAAATGAAAAAAAAAAAAACCCTAAAAAATGTAATAGGGATGGATGTTTTCGATTTTTCTTATAAGAAAATTAAAATACGTTTGATATAATTAAGAAAAAGTCAAGCAATGATATTTAATAATAATTAAATTTATATAATAATTAAATGATAAGATTAAGACTCTTCTACACGAAGGCATAAAGCACCTTTACATAGAATTAAAAAGTCTGACAACTACTTTTTAACTGACGCATGAGGGACTAAACTGAAGACCTCCAGAAACAGCCATAAATTTATAGTTTGAACTAAATAAGCAAACATATGCATGCTAGAACCATAACAACTTTTATCCGCTGTAGACTGGCACAGAGGGAGACATTTAACAAAGACTCACCAGAAGATGACACTTGCCATATGTCTTTAACTGGAAAAACAGTAATACTGATGAGAATTTCAAAGCTTTAATATATTTAAATTTCTTTCCACCAATACACTGATCTCTTTTGCACCTAATTTTATTGATTTACATTAATATAATGTTAAATTAAGTAATTTATTGGGGTTTTCATATTTTCAGTGTTAACTTTTTAATCTGATGAAGTGGGTCATCAAAATTAATTTCTGTAGTAAATAAAAATCTGTGTGTTTTGGAATTCTGACTCTGACTACATGTCAAAAACAGCAATGGCATTTTTAATAGGAAGATAATATAGTGTAAAAATATATTATCTTGTTAAAGTAGAAAATAAGTTAACAGACTGAATTAAAGAAAAATAAATTACTCTAAAAGTAGACAAGCAGGGATAAGCAGGGAATCTTACAAAATATTTGTACAGGTGTTGAAGCCAAACAATAGCCATCCAGCAAAGGTTAGTAGTTGTTCAATGTTGCTATCTTCCAGTAAATCAATAATTTTAGTATCTTGCTTGCTGGATTACTGGAAAACAAATTCTCATTTGTAAAATTGGAACTTTCACCAGTGTCCATAAGATAATTTGTTGAGGGTTTTTTTTTCCTTCAGGCTACTTCAGTGCTTCCAATAATAAATGAATAACTAAATTATTACAGTGTATGCTATTTTTATAGTAAAATATACAACTCCTAGAAAATATTTTCAGAAGCAAAATATTCTGTTCTCTGGATTTCTGACAAGACTTATAAAATGTGAAAATCCTTTATAAAACTTTTAAAATTTGAAATCTTTAAATGTAATCAATGGCATTGTATTGACCAAAAGATACACCACGAATGTGCTTCTGTATTCCTCAAGCACCTAAAATTCCCAAAGAAGTAAATGATCATTTTAAATGTATAAGGAATGCAGAATGAGGTTCAAAATGCATGTGCTGAATACATATTACATACATACACAGTCGATAGAGAAGTGTGCTATACAAGTTTTACCAATCTGATTTTGGAAAGGCTCTGTTACTTGCAGAAATGTGAGAAATATTCTGTATTATCACCAAAATCTTTCATCCCATTTGAAAGCAGAAACTCCCAACTTTTCACAACACCTATAAAATCACTATGTAATTATTTATATCAAGCCTTAATTTCCTTCAAATAGTAAATATTTTTAGAGTTTAAAGCCAGATCATTTAGTCTGATCTTTTCTATATGATAGATTCCTTTCCAAAAGGTGCCAAATGTTGACCTGAAGACATCAACAGACTAAGGATAAGGAGTGGATTCTTCCTTTTTAAACAAGGATTTTATTTCTACTTTGAATACATATAACTTCAGTTTCTGGCCATTGGTTCAATTTGTGCCTTTTTAAAATTAAAGAGTGCTCTAAACACTGATATTTTCTTTTAATGAAAATAAACAGATTGAGCTCTTTTCACTGAGAATGTATATACATGGCAGTGCATTGTGGTATGTAAACATGCCCAGTTATGCATTTTCTCTAGCTGTCAAATAATTTTTGTGTCTATTTTCTGCCCTGTCTCCAGTCTGTCAACATCCTCTTTTAAAATGTGGCCACCATAACTGTGTGAAATATTCCAATGTCAGTCTCACCAATGCTATATCAAAACGTAAAATATTCTGACTTCTCCTATTGACAAAGTCTGTTTTTTCCAGGTAGAGTAAGAGATAATCAATAAACTAGAGAAATATTTGCAATACTTATTTACTGTTGAACTATATGGCAAATGTAGAGTGCATGGTGTTGCACAGAAGATGCATTGGCCACTTTTAGAACCACCAAAGGGATCTATAAAGGCTTGTCTCTCCCCTCTCCCCTCAGAGATTCACAGGCAGGCATGCTACAACAGATAGCTTTTTATTGATCAGAGAGGGGGAGAATGGGGAAAGAGTACAGGCCAGAGAAACCTTAAAAGAAAACATCTTGAACAAAACAGAATATTTTGAGCCTTTCATCAAATATTACATTTAGTGACCCTTTTGATATGCGTCTAAATTACTTAGATCTAACGTTTTAGATAGTCTTCAGGCATATCCACTGATTCATGTAGATAGCAGCCTGAGGTCCCTGCTTGAGTCTGTTCCAATATGCCTGCCAGAGGGAGAGAGACAAGCCTTTATAGCTCTCTTTGCTTGGCAAGCTAAGGTGGGTGTGACTTTTATTTTCCTCTGGTACAGGGGGCTACTTTTGACTGCTTCAGGCTAAAAGAAGCACCCCAAAATACCATGGTGGGCTAAGAACCCCCAAGGTCTGCAGGATGTATGTACCCTGGGCTGCACAGACCCCTAACAGAGCCCAGAGCCCAGGTGGGAGCAGAAATTACCCCAGGCTTGCAGGTATGCTCCAGGAAGGGGGAGAGCTGGATGTAGGCACCCCAGGGGAGACACCCAATGCACGGTTTTGGTTGGGCACAATGAGGTGGGTGGCTCAGTGCAGTAGTGTCCCCTATTGTCTTGCCACACATGGTGGTAGCCATGGGATTCCACAAACTGCTGTCTGGAAAGCATAATTTGGGGAAGGAATGGGGCCAGCCAGACATAGGTGCCCCAGGGGAGTCACCTGAAGCATAATTTTGGGTGGGAACAGTGAGGTAGGTGGGTCAGCGCAGTAGCACTCACTACTGTCCTGCCACAATCATTACCACTAAATAGTGAGGCTATCCTAAAACAATACAAAAAAAATTCATAACTCTAACAGTTATCTTTGTAAAGAATATATTACAGTGTATGCATGCTCTTTTTATGAGTAAATTAAGATTTGAAGTTCATTAGATCATTTGATTCAATATAGCTAATATATATATTTCTTTATAAATGGTTCATATTTGTTCTCAAAAAATACAGGTACGCTCTGTGTGATACATTTTCAGCTGTTTATGGTCACTGCATACAACACCTTCCATAAAAAGAAATCACTGGTGCAATCATTCATACATAGTCCTGCATATATGTTTTGCTAAACATGGATGGATTCACTTGCCAAACCATTGCATTTTTTTCTTGCATGAAGATGGCAAAATCATCAGTAAGTTGTAACCAATTGAGTACAGAGAGAATATGAGAATATTTTCCGTGACCTGGCTGAAAATGTTTTGGTACTGCCCCTGTCCATAATGACTAACCTGTATTCATTCTCTTGCCTTTAGGTGTAACAAATGAAATGCCACAAAACAGACTGTTGCTTTGCTTTCATAAGGGAATTAAAAACAACAGCGAGAATATATTCTTCAGAGCAGCATGCTCTTCACCATGGTATGCAAAAAATACGTTCTCTCAGGATTATTTAGAAAAGTGTGTTCAAGATCCTAAACAAATAGAGGTTTATACCAAAATAACATAAAAGGGTTAAAAACCTAGATATAAAACGTGAAGTGGGTTTAAAAACCCTACAAATAAGAAATGTTTGAAAATACACATACATAAAGAAGAACATACATGTATATAATATGCATAGGAAGACAAGATTATTTGGGTAAATCCAATATCTTTTATTAGACCAACTCAAATCATTGGAAAAAAATCTTTGTTGCAAGCTTTTGGGCACAAACACCCTCCATCAGGCTGAGGAAGCATTTGCAGTTGTTGTATGCTCTTCCTGGTTGGAGTGAATAGTGAAGAAACCAGAGGCTGGTATGCATGCAAGAAAGTCAGTCAGTGACAATGTAAATTAAGGAGTTAATGGGTGAGACACAAGCTGGGAGGGAGAGGAATGAATGTAGCTGGTAAATAGTGGAGAGGTACCTGGGGAGTCAGATGTTAGGTAGGTTGTACTGTGTCATAAATCCAATGTCTATATTTAGTCCATGATTTCTTGTATCCAGGAGGTTTGTAAAGTGAATGAAGTTTATAGGCTTATCTGTGAAAGGCGTTTTGTAAATTCTCTTTGAGGATTAGAATTTAGAAGTTGGAGGGAGAGTAATTTTCTTGTGAGAACTGTGCCCCACAGGTAATTGGGTATTCTTGTCTTTGATATATTTCTGGTGTGCGTTCATTCTGCTACACAATTGCTCCTTGGTCTCTCCTATGTATTTTCCATCAGGGCATTTGGTGCATTGGATGAAACACACAACATTTCTGGAGGTGCAGATCCAGGAATGCTGTAAAATCTAAGATCCGGGAATACTGATGGGTCTGTTGTGGGGTGTTAGTAATTGCGGGGGGTGGCAGGTTTTACATTCCTTGTCATGGCATGATCTGGCTTCATCCGGTGTGTTTTGGGCGGGACACAGGAATTTTGCTTCTGGTGATGAGGTTAGCAAGGTTCAGTGCTTATTCAAAGGCTAGGATGAATGATTCTGGGACAATCTCTTTAATTGGCTCTTCTTCCAGAAAGAGCACAGACTAACTGCAGATGCTTCCTCAGCCTGATGAAGGGTGCTTGTGCCCAAAAGCTTGCAAACAAGATTTTTTTTCCAACTATTTAAGTTGGTATAATAAAAGATATCAGATTTCCCTATGTCCTTAGACCAACACAGGTACAACCTATACCCCTGTAATATGCATGCATGCATACACACACACACACACACACACACACACACACACACACTAGAAAGGTGTTACAAAATAGAGATTACAAAGAAAAGTCAAGCATGGATTCAACAAATCCAAAGGGCTACACACAAAATGTTAGTCAAAAATTAAATGGGCATGTAGTTAGAAAATAAGAAATGTAAATATGTGCATTTATAATTCTCTCCTAGTAGAAAAGGTAAGTCCTTTATAAAATTAGAATTGTACGCTGTATTCATTTTTTACATCCACTGGTTATATGGGAAATTCTGGAAACTATGCCAACAGGAACTAGGGAGAATATTATACAATCGAACAAATAACTCAAAGACCTATATCTTGTACCTCCATGAGATCTAAGATCTGACTAAATTGGAAGCCAGGTAAACTGCTGTTTCTTCAGGTAGAGGCTAATCCATCTCCAAGACAGAGAAACTGCAGAAACTTCCTGAGAAGCATTTAGAGAGATTTCTCTGCATCACTATGGGCAGAGAGAGAAATGACAATTTTTGCCTGACCCAGACACAGAAAGTACTTTATAGCTGTGACCAAACACAAATGCATGGCTGCAGACTGCTTCAATAATGGCCGATCAGGTGAAAATCTGAACCCCGTTGAATGAGGGGTCAGATAACAAGGTTTGGAAACAGCGTCTTCTGTAACTTCTGTCTGCGCTGCCTGCCTGCCAGCGTGTCACTGTTTTCAGAATGGGAGAGGGAAAAGGGAACAGAAGGAGTTTGGTCTGGGTTTTTTTCAGCCCTGCTGCAGGATGGGCCAGGTGTATTGGAGTCCCCCCATCAGGTGGGGATGGGCTCCAATTCACCCATCCAATTCACCCTCCAATGCCTACTGGGGAAGCCCTAGAATGAGCTCCCTCTGCTCCCTTTCCTCTCCTCCCATTCTGAAACAGGGACAGGTTGGGAGAGAGGACCAGATACAGTCTTGCAGCCAGCAGCTGGATTCCCCTCCCCCCCCACCCGCCCGGAACCAACAGTGAACTTCTGTTTGGTCTGGGGGATTGTTGTAACTTAGAATGCTTCCTGCAAAGCATTCTCAGTTACAGTGGGGAGCTGCACTTTTGCACCCTATGGGCACATCTACATGAGACACTAACTGCTTAGTAGCCTAATAACACTCCAATACCTTTCTATGGGGTGGATATATCAGGTCAAGTGATAAGAATTAGTGGTAAATTTCCAGTAGACTTTTCTCTTAGGCCAACACAAGTTAGAGAGCTTTCTGATATTGTGTGGTTAGAATCATAGGGTGGTATTGCAGGTTACTTTTAAACCATCAGAAAGGCACTTAAAACAGGAGCACTCACCTGTTAAAGGTTGTTAACCCTTGCTAAGTATCCTGTAAATGCTTTAAAGTTATGCCAAATCTATGAATGGTTATCTTCGATTCATTTTACACAGGTCATCCTATGGTATTGTTAGTCTACTCTAGGGAGATAAAACATTCTATTTTCATTCTCCAGCATCCCAGGATGCACCATTCCCACTCCTATACTCCATGGGCAAACTTTCAACCCTCCTGAACTCTACTGTCCAGGGGGACGATGCCAGCCACAAGGCAACACCCTCTGCTGACACCATGGGATGTAAACCCAGCATGCCCTAACCATTCTGAGCTTCTGGGTGAAGTTCACTAGTTTTCTGCTTGCTCTACAACCACCAAGCACTGAGGTGGCTGGCCATTGGTGCAAGGGGAGTAATTAAACTGCCACAGGGCCACCAAGACAATGGACCACCTCCTCTGACTCTGCACCTGCACCAAGGAGGTATGGAAAAAAGTGAAGAAGCTCTGTGGAGCGTTGAACAGCATTAGCCAGCTAACCAGAGAAGCAGCATTGTATGGGCACCTCACCAAACACCAGGGGAGCCCATCACCCTGTTTTCACCAGTTTGAATCCTGCATCAGGAATGCCCTGTGGAAGGCCAGGAACCTCCTGTTGTACAGGCAACTGGAGGTAGTGGGCTGTGTGAAAATGTGAACTGAGTAAACTACGGACCTACTACCAGAAATCGGTAGTGGAGGATGGAGAGAATGCCACCAAAGTCACCTGGCACAGAGACATGAGGCACATGTCCAATGTCCCCCAAGAGGAGAGGGGGGCGGTGGAAGCGAAGAAAACAAAGGGACAAGCAAAACAGAGATCAGCAACAGTGGCAGCAGCAGGAGGTCCTCCAGTGGGAACTGGAGTGACAATGATGGAGAGGACACATGATGGAAAGGGATGGAAAGGAAGTGTTGCCTGGTCTGAGAGACCAGGACGTGCTTATTAGTTCTGGGTGTGTTGTAAGCAATGTGGATATTGTAATGGGTTCAGGTAGCCAGTGGGCCTTTGTATGGGTGTGCAGGTGCATGGATGCGGTTTTTTTAATGGGTGAAGGTTTTTCCTTTTGTGGTGTGATACTAGGTGTATAGATATATATACACTTGTTTATACACACACACACATATTTTATATATATATATATAGAGAGAGAGAGAGATGTTTTTGCAAAAAAGAAAAAGGGGGAGCAGTTAAAAAGGTAATTAACTCCTAATGAGTATAAGCAACTGGCTTTTAGCACAGGCAACCATCTTCCCCACCACTCAGCCCCTCTCTCCCAACTGCTAATAGCCATTATGCCAGGGGTGGTCAAAATGGCAGATCTGGCCAGCAGCTGGAGTCTATTTCTGTCACTGTGGCTGGTTTCCTTGGAGACCACAGGAGTGGTGGGGCTGTGACAGCATGGGGCCAGAGTTTCCATGGAGACCAGCCCAAGCAGTGCTGTCAGGACAGACGTGGCTGGGTTGGGGGCTACTCCAGGACCAGGGCCGGGGCCAGGCCTGGGATTTTGCAGAGGATCTGCCTGCACACCCCACCAGGGAATAGCCATGATCCACAGCCTGCACATCCCTGTACAAGGCGTGCAAGCAGTGTATCAAAGCTCTGCCTCAGCTCCAACCCTTGCTGATACCAGCACAAGATCCTGGCCCTGGCCCCAGAGCAGGGGCTGTTGGGAAATGGAGTCTGCTGTGGGCTCAATCTGACCCATGGGTTGAACTTTGCCTGCCCCTGCACTACACCGTGGTTAAGCTTCCTCTTCCCTGCAGTATTTATTTGAACTGAACTGCTATTCATTTGAAATGGCTGTCAGCACTGTTACGTCTCAGCTCTGTATTCTTGGGCAACCGGGGCACAGAATGCAGTCTGTCTGACTCACAAAGGACTCACCCCCACTCCCTCCCCTCCTCTACCTAAATGAAACTGATTAAGATGCAGTGAGAGACGCACCTAAGACCCTCACCAGATAAGGGTGATAAGAGTTAAACAACTGCCCTAGGTCTCATTTACATCCGAGATGGAACCAGATGACCATTCATTTACATGAGAGATGGAAAACAGAAAGCCTGAAGCAGAGACTGCAGTGAATTCTGGGACCAGAGAAGCAGGAGAGAGCTGCATGATGGGGAATCTGTGCTTCCAATGTTAATCAACCCATGTTCACACACACCCAGCTCAGCATTTATCAGACCAGTTCTAATCTGGATTTGCTAGGACTTTTCCCCCCCCAGACACACGCACAGAGCTCTAAGTTTAATAGGCATCTCGGGCCGTACATTCCCCGGTCCCACTATGGGAGGCCTATTTAAACTTGATTGACTAAAACTCGGTTGCCGGGTTAGGGAATGCTGAGGCAAGAGACCGAGTCAGAGGGGGTATGGGCAACATTTGAACAATGGTTAAGGGTTCATCACAGCATCCAGCCTGCTGGAGCCCTAATCCCATGTGTTGTCATATCTTTCCCGAGACGACTGGTGGGAGTTCTCTCCACAAAAGATTATGAGCACCCCAATAATTGTTTTAAGACTATAGTAAGATCTGGAAAGTCATGCTAAGCTGAGGCTTGTGCACAACAAGTAAAAATCCAAAATCCTGATGCTGCAAGCTATCTATTGTTCCTGAAGAAACCATGAGATATCCCATCAGTATATCTGCCACCCATAGGAATCTCAAGCTGGCTCCCAAGTATTTGGGTTACTCCCTAATCTTAAGTGTTTCCTGATTATCAATCAGTTTCCTGAGATGGTCCAAACCAGAGGAAAGGAGAAGGAGAGGAAAAGGAAAGAAGAAGAAAACTCCTGTGCTGACACCATCCCCTGTCATTCTTGGGACGCTGGAAGAACAGATCGTCTCTCTCTTCAAGGATTGTGCTACGGACTGTGCCTGTCAGCTTTGCAGCCTGAGTACCGTGGACTAGGTGAGATCCCAGCGTTCTCTGTCTTCTTTCTAGGCATAAACTTCTGAACCTGAACTGTATCAGTTAAGCTTGAGCTAAGTTTCCCCAAATACTTAGTGAAACCAGGGTAGTATTGTCATTGTTGGTGTTTGTTTTTCTTTTGCATGTCTATTACTACTAGTACTATTATATCTTTCATATGCTTAGCAATAAATAACTTTTATAGTCAAACTGGTAGTAGTTGTGTATATTTTTCCTTCTCTGCTTCTCTTTCCTCCCGTGCTCTGCAACAACACTTCTTTTACCTAAGCTAAAGATCCCGGTGAAGCCCACAAATATTGTGGGGTCTGCTCATCAAGAGGCCAAAGATTGGGACGTGCTGAGTTTGAAACACATAAGGGGATCAGCTTGTACAGGCTGATTGACCCAATTTGACTCAGACGTGCCCTTATGAACTGAATGCTGGCCCATGAGGGTGTCAGCTGGACACCCAGCCGGATTCAGAGGGATTCTGTTTACCTGTGCGCTTGTGTCTGACTGCATTTTATTGTTGCTCTTATGAACTGATTCTTGGCATATGAGGGTGTCAGCCTGTCCATTATGATCAGCCCGGCCAGGTCAGGTGTGTCACGTTAATTTGTGTGTGTTTGTGTGTATGACTGATTTGGTGACTGGAGGAACCCAGTCCCATTGAGACTGAGTCCTGCAAGATAGCTCCACTGGGGGTGAGGGCTTGCAGAGGGGAGAAATACAGCTCCGTATAGTAACACAAGCAGCACATTGACAGAATCACCAAGACCCTAGAACTATCCCTAATACATGAGCACACCCCAAAGTAATGGGCAAATTTGATCACAGCACCTCCCAAACAAGCCATGTAGCAAGCCTTCTGGGTCTCAGCTCTTCCCCTATGTGGTATTCATGCAGCAAACCCAATGAGTCTGAGCTCTGCCCCATTGTGCCACAGGGTGAGCCTGCTGGGTCTCAGCTCTGCCCTAGTGTGCCACGCATGCAATGAACTTGCTCTGCCCTCGTATGAATACTAACCCAACTCTTCCCCCACACCCAACCCTTTTCAAACAGTTGTTTTTCCAAGACTGTTCCCCTCACACCTAGAGCTGTAGCTGACTCCTGCTGGCTGCAGAATGAGGGAAGCTACATGGTGGTTTCTCTGTATCCAAACTTCATGCCACCCTTAACCTTCCTCTTGTACCCCAAATGCAGGATAGAGTCCTGGGTCCTGTTGAGGATCTGGCTGACCAGGCCTTCTAATGGCAAGTCACAGTTGTGCATGTCTGAGACAGCATTAAGCTTTAACCCATGATTGCTCTGAAATTGTTCTGACTTTATGACAGCAAATAACATTCCACATATGTAAAAATGTTTTATAGGTAACCTGTAACAGCACTTATAAAAACACAGAAACGTTGGGCTGGAAAGAACCTTAGGGGGTCAATTGCTCCACCCGCTGGCAGAGGCAGAATCATCCCTATCTAAACAATCTCAACCAAATCCCTAATTTATTACCAGGGATCCTGGTTTCCTGTTTTAAAATAATCTCCAATTTTTTGGTTAAAAAAAATAACCCCAAATCCACATTTTTCCATGGTTTAAATGAAACACTAATAATATATAGCTATATGTATAGTGGTGTTTCATTTTAGTCAAAGAGAAATGTAGATTTGGGATTACTTTTTTTTTAACCAAAAATTGGGGATTTTTTTTAAATCAGAGAAAACCAGGATCCCTGCTTATTACTAAAACTACACCGGTAACCCTGTCTCACAACCACAAACCATAGCACCCTAACCTGCCACAGGTAAAGCAGCAGGACAATGTAGTCAATGTTCTGCTGCTGCAAAGGTTGTTAAAATGTGCCCCAGAGTTTCAGGGAAGAAGGCCAGGCCCCTAACTACAGGTAAAGGCAAAAAACCCTTGTAGTCCACAATAATCTGACCATGGGGCAGAATTTCTTCCTGATCCCAAAGACAGCAACTAGTCTGGAGGGACATGACTCTTTAACCAGGAGCATCTAAACTAGGCCTAAAAATCAGGCTCGCAACTTCCCTTTTCAGCCTTGAATGGATAAGAATAAGAATATTACGTCCAGTGGATGTTCAATAGGCACACAGTCATATTCCTTAGGGAGTTTGATAATCAAGCATCTAATAACAAGATTAATTACACCTTTTTCATTATCCATGTCACTCTGACTCAAAATGCATCTTTTACCAACCTATGTATACACTAGCCTAAAAAAAAAAAAAATTGATTATGACACACAAAAATTAAAATGAGTTTTGCTTTTTCCCTTACTTAGGGGTAGTGAAAAAAAAGAATATCAATGCCAAATGAAGATTACTTACAAGCCTCTTCTAGACGCTCAGGTTTCTCCATACACAAAAAGACATTTAAAATTTATCACAGCCATTCCTTTTATAAAAAAAAAAAAAAAAGCCCCACTAAATTCCAGATTTATTTCTTAGCACACACTTGCCATTTTTTTTGGCACTTTATCAGAAATGTAATCATTTACTCATGATACAGAGTACTACTCCTTAGAGTACCTAGATGACTACATTGACATCAATATATTTTCCTTTCTACTTTGCCCTTGGTCATTTTAAATGTTAGAAGCCTATCAACTCAGATAATGCAGAACACAAAACTAAGAACATTGATCTATCAATGACTTCCTACTCAGGCCAAAACAAATTTACATAGTTGAGTTGATCATTTACATTTTTCCTATTCAACATCATATTATCATCCACTCTAATCACTGGCAAGAACCTTTAGAATTTAAAATGGGAATGTTGCAGTTCTGACTTTCTCCTTTACAAAGAGTGGAAAAAAAGGATGCTCGTTTGTTCCCTTTCTTGGACCTGATCTCTCTCTTCCACTGAGGACTGGCTGCAATCACATCTTTTAATATATTTAAAACCCTATGCCAACAGGCCAAGATAAATGGACAAAAGAATAAAAGCACACATGAACTAGACTGAAAAACAACATTGTAATGTATGCAAACCACATCCCCCAATGAATATTTTTAGGTGTATACTGATTGACTTGTCTCAGTGTTTAAAATTAAGTTGCCTTAAGGCAGTCAAGTCTCTTTCAAGAGCTACTGATGATGATATTATTAACCTTAGGTATTGAAATTCTGTTAGTATCACCTGATTTATCTGTGGTGCACAGTACCGGCATCTCATTCTTGTCCCTGGCCTGTGAAAATTTACAACTTTGGGATTTTCTTCTGTTTGTTTTTTCAAATGAAGGCATCAATAAGAGCAAACTGCACTTTAAACTTTTCCTGATATAAACTGTACATGAAGGACACATTACAATTTTTGCCTCTCTTATTTTTAAGACATACATTTTTTATCAAAAAGAAAAAAATGTTCAAGAAATACAGGAGTACAGATGACTTATTTGTTGATGTCCCTTTCCCAAATATAGTAATTCTTATTATAAGGTAAAGATAATAAGTCAATTGGGACAGAAGTCACCTTATTTAGTAAAAGTAGGACTTTTCTGTGTTAGCCACCAGGCTTAATTCTAATATCACCAACACCAGTGACAACTACATGTAGTTCTTCTTGAGGGTTACACTGATTTCAAACGTGTTTGACATAATTAAACCGAAAAAGGCATGAGACTGAGACTCGAAAGGCGAATTTCTTCCACTATAGGCAAGGCCTCAATTACCATTTTACCTGACCCCCTCCAAATAAGACATGCATCTTGTTTTAAAGGCAGAATGTAGAAAAATATATTTTATCAGTCATAGCCAAAATTGTGACATACAGGAAGTCCTCTTGGACAGAGTGTTCATGAAGTGTGGCATGACAAGAGATAATTTGGGTGAGGCAGCAGGAACTTCTTGGTGTGGCAGGACAGCAAAGAAATGAAGCTTCAGACCCTTGCAAGTGCAGTAGCAAGAGTGTTGCTTCTTTACTTTAAATAGTTCTTTATATACATTCCTGTCAATAATAAAATTAGTTTTCTGTTCTACAAGCCTCATCAGCATACTACAGACTGCATGCAGCAGTTCATTCAACACAGCCAGCTCAATGGATCTTTCACCATAAGCCACTGCCTCAGCAGTTGCTGCAAGATGGTTAACATTGGACTCTTCTCTTGGTGCTTCCTGCCCAGGGAGAAGTGATAGCCACTTTAGCACAGTGTCTTCTACAGTGCTTCTATTTCACCAAAGAAATATCAGCTTCCCCACTTAAGACACATAACCCATTTTTTGAGGGAAAGGTACCTGAAGTAAGCAAGTAAATATGGTAATAAAGGAGATAACCATGATTCCCTATTTGCAGTCCATGGTAATGGTATACAGTTCTAAACAGTATTTTGCAGCTGCTTCTGAGCAGAATATTTAGAGTACAACCTGTGTAACAGGGTGCTTACATAGGAAGTAGCTGACATATGAAGATTTTCTGAGCAGGCTGCAGGGGAAGAGACCCTGGGCTCACACCAGGGATGCCTGTGGGTATACAGCCATAGGGCTGGGGTACAATAGGTATGCATCTTTAGGGCTGGAATAGCAGGAAGCATTGACACTTATGCTAATTAGTACAAGACCTGGCCAGAATCCCTGGGCCATCCTTCTTATTTACAAGTACACTTTTACATCAAAGCATGGCAGGTGAGCAGAAGGGGAGGATCCTTAGCGGGCTACGAGAGTCTCCGGTGGAGTAGCCACTAGAGGCATCACTGTCCAGCCCTGGGGGGTTGGTGCCTGTGACACCGCAATACTGCAATGGGAGGAGATGGAGATCTTACAAGGTGTGGTCTAATTTACTTGCAACTCACTGTATTTTATAAGAGCACATTTGACTTTTTGTGATTTCCTGCAGTAGTAAACTTCATTCCTGTTGACACCAGAAGTAATTGCTGTATGGAGAATAGACCTGACTGTTTAAAACGCTTAACTCTGTTTTTTCACTCAATTTTTACAGTTTAAGATTGCAGTCTAATCTGCTTCAGTGTACAGATGAATTCTGTCTTAGAGGACAAAAATATACCTGTATTTTTCTGGCATCAAAATGTATAAAGGTAACTGGGCTATTTCTGAGATAGAAATTGGTATTTAATTTTTTTCCTGTAGAGCATGCTGTTCTTAGACTGCACATTTCCAGTTATTTTGTAGTTTAGAAGATTAGACAAAAAGATTCCGATAGCTAAATAATAGTTAATCCCATTCTTCTCATTTAAGCTAAACATATCTACAAAAACCCAACAACTAAAACACACAACCCAGAACTTCTAGAGCAAGCAAGCAACACAAATACATATCTGCCATCTGCCTAATGAACCAGTTTGTTTAGTACAGTAAAATGTGATAATTCACTGTATCAAGATTTAGGCCACATTACCTCAAAAATTCAGGAACTATAGTACCAGGGAAGGGAGGGAGTACCAGGAGGGAGGGAGTACTCCTAGTGGTACCAGGAGAATTACCAAAGTTTAGCTCCTAAAATTTTTGGATAGCAGCACGGGGCAAGCCTGCAAGTGTGGTGTGTGGCACCACAGGCAGGTCTACAGCGCCACACAATGGAAGGCACCTCCGCACTCGTCTGGATGAGGCCCATGAGGTCATCATGCTTAAGAGAGGAAACCATCCCAGCCAAGCATCTGCCCAACCTGCTCTTGAAATTTCCAACCATGGAGATTGGACATTACAGAATTTCTCTAGGTAGCCTGTTCCACTACCTGACCACCCTCATAATCAGAAAGTTTTTCCTAATCTCCAACCTGAACTGCCTCTGCTGCTGCTTGAGGATCTTGTTCCTAGTTCCGTTCCCTATGGCTACAGAAAAAAGTCCACTTTCCCCATTGTCCTGGTGGCACAGGGATGTCCAGAGCCACTTCTACCAGGCAGCATGACTGTTGGGATCAGCCCAGGGCAGTGGGAATGGAAGGAGGGGTTCCTTCTCCCTGCACCTGTTCCCAGGCTGGTGGGTAACACCTGGGGAGACCAGGCAGAGAGGGGGAACCCACTTACACTGCTGCTGTTCTGGTCTGAGCCCAGCCCCTGTGCAGCCCCTCTGGAGCCTCCCCGCACACTCAGCTCAGTGGGACAGCAATAACATTTGGCAGGGGAGGGGAGAAAGAAGAGGGGAGAGGATGTGCCTGTGAGCACAGAAGAGAAATGAGGGGAATTTTATTTGCTTGGGATGCTTAGAAAAAGCTTCTGCTTTTGAGGCATGGTCAGAAAGGGGAAGGGAGGCAGGTACTTCTCTTCAGTACTGCAGCCTAGCCACTCATTCCTAAGTCTGTATTTGTGCGTGAAATTATTTCATCCCAAGTGCATGGCATCTGTCCGTGTTGAATCTCATATGATTGATTGCAGACCATTTTTTCCAGCCTGTCCACGTCATTCTGGATCCTCACCCTGCCTTCCAGTGTGTCTGCACTTCCATCCAACTTGGTGTGATCCACAAATTTGCTTAGTGTACACACAATCCCATCATCCAGATAATTAATAAATACGGGTCCAAGATAGACCCCCGGGGAAGCCCAACTAGACAATGCTCCATTGATGACTACCTGTTGTGCCATCCCACTTACATATTTTGCCTGTTCACTGAACTCAACAGGGGCTATTCCTGTGAACATGACCTACAATGTTTATATTACAAAACAGTGCAATTTTATTAAAATCTCTATTCTTTAAAATTTAAAATAAGTTTTATCATGTACTATAAAAGTAGGGGGTGTAAGGGGGTGTGTGTGTGCACATGTGTGTGTAGGTGTGCACGCACTCTGTTTCAGATCTTAAGCAATTTTGCCAATTTTTTGTATTAAGTAAAATACACAAAACCATAGATAGACATATCAAAGTCTATCTTTTTTTCTTATTTAAAAGCAGACTTAAACTATCAGCTGTATAGATGGAACCAGGATTAATATCTGGAATCAGGAGTCTCTATTATTGCTGCTAGCTCTTTATTAAAAGATGAGGTAACAAAAAAGGCAATTTGACATTATGAAGTACAAGATAGTACATCTGTTCAGCTGAAGAGGCCTGGCCTCTAAATGGTATCCAGTAGAATACCTAGGCAGTGAATGGAAAGCAAAAGGACCTGATCTCTTGATTCAGTGGGAGTCTTCAGTACACGGGCATGTCCAACACATAAAACCAACAATACATACTGCATATGAATACAGTGACATTATTTCATTCTTAGAGTAGCTGTCTTAGCACTTTATGACTCAACTGTCAACAGAAAAATGCCTAGTTACCTTAAGAGGGTCTCAGACACTCCTCTTTAAGTCACTTCTCTACCACAGAAAATATGTAAGGAATAACAATCTTAAGCTTCATACAAGTTATCTCTGTGGTTGTTCAAGTTTTGAGGCATATAATGTGATATTAACTATTATTGTAATCATATTATATTATATGTCATATAATAATATTAACTATTATGTCCCTTGGGTTTTGCAGTGTTACATGGACACCCCCCTTCTTAACAATGAAAATAGTAACATTTGCTAAAACGCTGATTATATTGTTATATAATATTATGTTTCAATGTATTGTATTTAAACAGTACTAGTAAAAACTGTGACATCTGTGTGAATAGAGTTTCTCAATGAAGTATCAGCATGTGTTGTAGTCCAGCTGAGTACAGGACCAGTGTATTTCAGTTTGTCAGAAGCTCAGCATGCAATTGCAATGCTGTCTTCTCTTAAAATTACTGTGCTACTTTGCACCACTTAGACTTTTTTTTCAAAGTTGAAATCTTTACATTCCACTTGTCTATTCTAAGCCTGTGCTGGCAGGCTGCATGTGCCTTTTACAAAATAATAGCCTTAGAATCCTGAGGCAGCAGCATATGCCCTAAACTAAAATAAATTTCAGTCAATATAATCTATAATCCCTGACATATCAAGTGCTAGACTTCAGTGCATCTCTTTGAGGCTCTTCCCCTTTGCTCTGTTCATTATGCTGCAGTTTTCTGTATAGCAGATACTGACACACTACTATTCATTGATCAAGGCCCAGAAAAGTCCAAGTTCAATAGGACAGACAGCACCTTGGCAAAGAGTGCCTTTTCTTTTATGACTGTCAGCAACATGATGAAAATTTTATCACGGGACACAGCGACACCACTCACATTCCCATAATTTTATTAAGCAATAGTGCAAGTGGTCTCGGTAGACTGAGTAGATGACATATTTACATGAACAGTGAATATTATCTGCCTCATCTAAATTAATACTGAATGAAATAGAGAGTTTAACTAGGCAGAGGTCTGTGCTGGGCAAATAGATCATTTTTTAAACATATAGTCACTTGTGCCTCATAATGAGTTGGGGGGGGGGGGGGGGGGGAGAAAGAATGCAATAAAATCAACACTAAAAATAGCATCAACCCCCGCCCCCGAAACAAAATAAGCTTTCCGAAAAGAGAATACTGATGCTAGTATTGGAAATACAGCTTCTTCTTCCCGTTTGAAAAATGGCACTATTTTCACAACTTTTCTAGGAAAAATCTAATAAAACACATTGAAGTAGGATAATAATTTCCCCTGCATGAAGATTAAATGGGAACATGAGTCTACATGACAGACAATTTTTTTGCATTCTTTTCATGTCTGCTTGACTTCAGCATTCACTTGGAAATGGCATTCAGAACATTTCAGCAAAGCTTCTAAAATGGAGTAGCCTGAAAATAGTAAATGTCATTCTCTGAGCTCCCCCCACAAAAGTTATCAGCAATACCAGAATGTCCCTAGAGATCATTTGCAACCAGCTAATACAATTTGACCCTGTTAGCCATTCTTGCTGGCCAATGGTTGGACTGAAAGACAATATGTTATATTCAGGAAGATAAAAGATTCATTATTGCTAGCAAACTAATATATGTAACAGGTAATACATCTAGGGAAATAATAATTCACAAAGTAGCTCATAGGTACCTACTTATATCTCAACAACTTAGAACATCAGAGCAAGTTATGTCAGAAGTAGGAGTAAATTAACCTTTGTAATATAGATTGGGGTGATCTAGCTAAAAAATTAGGGTAGATCTGCTAAAAGAGATACTTGTAACCCATGAATATCTTACCATCTGTTGATGACTACTCAGGCACTCAAAACTACAGATGGATCTGAGTCATAATTGTTATTCATTTCTGGCCTGAACTTTCACAAATTTTGGAGTTGTTCAATTTGGGTATTTTGTTATTTTTGCTTTTTGAGCAGGTGGCTACTAGTTTGTATCTACTTTTCATGTGAACTAATATGGAAGCGAAAGACTTCTTGACTCAGTGACAATCACCTCAGTAAAGCTCTCGGTCCATTGCTATACTTCTTGCAATGCTCCCTATTGGATTTTTTGGTGAGGATGAGTCACTACCTGTACATTTCTCCACAAAACCCAATCCAAATTTTCTTTCCTTAAGTTTTCATCTTAGCTGCCTAAATATTATTAGAATTACTTTGTTTTCATCTTTCAATATTATTAGAATTACTAGCAATATTTGCTAGAATTATCTAATGCTTAAACACCCAGGATATGCTGCTCAGGGTGAATAAATTATAGATCTAGAACCAGCACATTACTCTCCTCCATTTACATTTCATCTTCTTCCGTACACCTCTGGTTTGATAGTGACATACTATACCTACCACCCATTCATTTCAATGATATATGTTCACACTTCTAATCAGGATCCTGATTCTGCAAAGCACTGAGACACTTAAGTCAAACTGAAGTGAATGTGCTCACTGCCTTAAGATGTAGGGGTACAGAGTGTCACTACGGTTAATTTTTAAGTATCTAATTCCAGAATTGGAAAACACAACCCTGAATTATTTGCCTGGGAACAACATTCACAGCAGCTAGAAAACTGAGTGAACCAGTAGGAAATGTTAAAGAAAGGGATGTGTCCAAAATCTCTCATCTCTCCTAATCTGGGACATCTCCCTGATGCCCTGATTTATGCTCCTTTATGGGAGCAGGATTCCCAGCACAAACCTATCTCCTGGATTGAAGTGTCTAAACTGTTTGTGTTGGAGTCAAATAAGTGGTTTCTTTGTTTGTTTTCCAGAATAGCAGAAGGGTGCCCACCTTTTACATAGTAGCCTAATGCTTTGAGCAAATGTAATTGAAATGTTTGTTTCTGTCTCAGGATGTTTTAAAGCATTTTAGATTAAAAGTACTTGGATTAAAAAAAACAAAACAGTGGTGGGAGCATGGACCAGAACCCAAGTCTTCCTGGCCAGGTAAGTACCCTAGCAATTGGACTATGAGATTATTCTTCCTATTGTAATCCTTCCCCCTGGTCTGATGAGTCTGGCCTACCTTTCTGTACAGTGACATGGTTTCTACAGGAGTAGAGGAAGATCTGAATTTGAACACCTGCGCACTAAGAAGGGCATTATATCTATGTATCCTAGTTCCTGAGCAAATGGTTTAAACTCTAGATTCCTTATATAGTAAACTGAGCACCATCATCCTTTATCATGATTTTAAATTGAATTGTCCATGATTGCTGTGTTTTGCATGAAGTTAATGCTGTTAGTATGTGTTAGGCATGGTATGAACATGCTTACTTGACAAGGACCCCTGAGGAGACTGAGGTATAAGGACCTCTAATTGGCCGATACCAAATAAGCTTACATATGAGATAAGCATGACACAGATCACTCTTGCCAAGATGGCAGCAGTTTAGGGCGTACAGCTATGAAATTTTACTGGAAAAAAGATGTGGGTGTTTGTAGGAATAAAAATATCTATGGGGATTTTGTGATTTTCAGCCTTGGACTCAGATGCCTAAATTCCATGAAAACTTTTGCAGATCTGAACCTTAATTGTATTCAAAGAATTAAGAAAAAAGAGCTAATTAGCTATGCTAGTCTGAAGTAAGTCAGATGACAAAGTAGATATTCACTTTCATAGACTAACTAAATAAAATATATATGGAGAGAGTACAAGCTTTCATGAACCCAACTCATCATCTGATAAAGTGAACTTGGGTTCACAAAAGCTTGTGCTCTCTCTCTCTTTCTCTCTCTCTATATATATATATCTTATTTAATTAGTAAATAAAGGTGTATATCTACCCTGCCATAGAATTAAGGACATTTTAATCATTTCCCTGAATCAGAAGCCCAAATTGCCAAACAAGGTTTCTTCATAGTAACCAAAACCGTTTACTACTCAGCTACAGAGTGCTGAAGGCTTAATACTAGATAAGCTTCCCCAAGCAGCAATTTAAATAAAATGCTTTTGTAGGCAAAGCACTGTTCAATTCCTTAACTGCATGGTTCAGTTCAAGTGTATCTATTCTTCATTGATTAAAGGTGAAACAGCTGGCAACTGTTTGAAAATTTTAATCGTATTTCACCTTTTTGTCATGTTTGATGCTCTATATAGAGTTGTACCTATTTATTATGAGGCAGCATACCTCCTGTTGAGTCTTCATTTTTATTTTTGATTGTTGCATGAATGCTGGCAATCCATCCAATGCAATTTTGAGTTGAGTAAATGCAAAACCCTTTTCTAAGACAGTTAATATGTTTGATGATGTGATGAGTTAAAAGGCAGAAGAACCTATAAAGTGGTAGGACAATAGTTTCCCATGCACAGGTCTGGCCTGAACTAGATAGATTTTTAGTAATACTGAACTGCTCGACACCTGATCTTATCTGTTTTGATTTTTCACCTCATAATTATAAAGCTTAAGCTATCAATGAAAACTTTTAGGGGCAACTGGCATATGGTGAACCAAGACAATACTATATCTTCATGTTGACCTGTTTATAGCAAACAGTTTGTGTTCTGTGTGAATTTCATTTTTTTTGGATGGGTTGCTCTTTCTTGATGGTTTACTACTTAAAATTGCTAATTCAAATTTGCACACAGAAGCATCACCACATAAATATTGGAAAATAGAAACTGTAAAAAATGGGATGTATACACAGTATGTGACACTAAAATAAATGATGAAGCCTTAAAGATGCAGGTGAAATTCCCGGTGCTGCAGCTATATATAATGTGCTTTATATTTGGTTTATACAACATGATCTATTATATGTTTACAAAATATAAATTCAACAGTGTATATGACCACCATTTTAATTATTTTATTCCTCTACACACTGGTGAACTGGAAACAAAGTATCCCTTGCATATTTTCTTTTCAGAACTATATGCCTTCAGTTACTAACTTATCCATTTGTCTATTTTAAGAGTTGTAAGGAGCAGGATGGAGAAACCTATGATTTGTGAACCATACTGTATGGTGGATGAACTCTAAGAGGACTTATGAAACAAAATGATGGCCAAGGGCCAGCCTTTTCTGCCTGGGGCAATCTACAGCGTATAGCACTGCTTTTTAGAAGCACCAGTGATGAGCATCTCCTGGTAAACTGTACAAAATTAACAAAATTGGGCTACTTTAAAGGCAGATTCTCATTTTCTTCCCTTACTTTGAATTTAGGCAGTAACATTCAGTGATATACAGTAGTTAAACCTAATAATGTATCTGAATCAGGGAAGCATTTAAGGGAAAGGGAAAAAGTTAAGGCAAAAGCAATCACTTTATTTTTATTAGTGGTGATGAGCACCCCGAACATTCATCCACTTGCTCAGCATGGCTGAAAATCTGGCTTTATATGCCAAGTGTTTTTTCAGTCAAGGTTACACCAGAAAATGAGAATTAAAACCTAGATCTTATGATGTGTATTATGTGACATAGCCAACAGACCTCCTTTCCCTTCTACCCATAAGGAAATAAAAAACTAATACAATAACTTTTTTGACATAGAACTGTTTCTGTCTCTGTGTATGTAGCAAACAGTTAAAATACAATATCTTAGAGCAAGTAAAGGATTTGATGGCTTAGCAGATAAATGCCAATCTTAGATTCTCAGGCTGCAATGCAATTCCAGCTGTCCACATTACAACCCATTATGCATCACCACAATGATGGTCTTAGCCCAATCAGTCTCTGTAAACTTAGCTTTAACTTACAGGGTACTAGAATTAATGTAAAGGCAACTATTCCCTTTGAATTTCTTTTAAATTAACAAAATGAAAAATAAAGTAGAAGCGATTTACTATGGAAAGGTCTTGGCATTTTAACATTTTTACATACGATATTTTATTAGATTTATATGTTATTTTTCTCATTCTGAGACTCAGTCTCAGAATGAGAAAAATTGCATAAAAATGTAATAGCTTGTAACTCAAGACCTTTTACATATATAATACTTCTTTATCCTTGAGATCATTGGGGCCCTAATGGATGCAGTAATAACTCCCCTAGACGTGCATTTGCCAAGGTTGCATAAAACTGCACAAAGTGAAATATTTCTTTACAAGAGGGTTTGGGGTTTTTTTGTAACATTTGTGATAGGATGCTTCACAGATAACTTTGCTCCTGGCATCACTGGCAGTTAGAAGTGGCAATACCAACTTTCAAAAAGTCAAGAGCTGTGCCATACTAACTAATATTCAGATCGCACAATATACTTTCTCCCTAGGACAATCAGACAACTGAAAGTGCATAGCGTAAGAAATATATTCACCATAAGCCCTACTTTTAGGGGTTCAATAAAAATAACCCATCTGCACGTTAACATAAAAAGTTTGTAATCTTTTCCACTGCAGTAATATGTCAGGTTCAGTCCTGCTGATCTTTTTATAACTCTCTCATATTTTAAATTATACAAAATAGACACCTCAGAAAAACAGAGCATATACCAGAAGCCACTGGAGAATTAGAAGGTAGAGAGATTTTCCTTTTAACCAGACCTTCAAGTTTTGATATATTTTCAATTGAAAAAGTACTGAGCTCAGCAAAGCTGTAATGTATAGTGTTGAAAAGCTCAGCCACAGGTTAGTACAGTGTCTTAGTAATGATAGTAGACGAGCGATTTCTGAAATGAATACTGGGAACACTGTTGTTGTCTTGACCTTTTTTTCTGTGTCTTTTGGACAACTATATACTATTCATATAATTCTTTCACAGCCTTTCTGAGCATGAGCCCTATTTCTATATGTATGTGGAAACTGAGAGGACCCCCCTGAAATAGGGACAAAGAGACAAATAATTTGCATGCATGTTACTTTCATACCATTTTCAGCTTGACCTTTAATAAGGAATAGTTTAAGGACTAAATTGTCTGAATAAGAAATGCAAAGGTTAATTATCTTTATCTAATGCTGATGATAGACCCCTAGTAAAATATAGGGATTGGTATGCACAGAGGGAAGACAGAGGAAGAAAGGAGATTTTATGTATAAAAGAGAACAAATAAATCATTATCTACAATAAGACATCCTTATCCCAAGCAGAGGAATGAATAAATGAAGTAGAGTATGCTAAGAATATGTCAGTTGTTAGAGAGTACTATTTTTCATTATGGAATGACTAACTTATAACAGAAATATAACCACCTACTTACACTCATCAAAAATCCTCCTACACTATACTAAGCATGATTTTCACCGGCTCTATCTTATTTAAAAAATATTTCAGAATTCTTCTGAGTATTAAGTCTCCTATTTGATTTAAACTGTGAACTGATTTACAAGACAGTAAGTTTAAGATGAAAAATTGTTGAATCAATCCCTGTTCCAAATCTTGTAGTTTCCCTCTGTGCGTTTCTTAGGAACTATTTCCTAAATGACAGAATTTTATTAGAAACCAAAAGTTTTTATGATCATAAAATTGTATCTGTGACCAGTTTCCTATAATTAACTAGTTTTATTACATTTGGAAATTAAAAACTATAACAACAGACTCAGTAAGCATAATTATTGTCAGCTGAAAGAAGCAACATGGCTAGGTTTGCCGGGTGACCCAGAAAGGGTGATCTGTATTTTTATGGCTATTGTGTATTAAATAGTTATAATTACAAGACATTTAACTGGTCTATAGGACACAGTATTAATATCTTGGGACTTTTATGAAATATTCTAATTTAGCAGTTCAATAAAGAATTGCTGTCTAAACAGATTTGTACTACATCATGCTAATAATACCACTGTTATGAGGCACTTAATTTACATATCAACATTCATGCAGAAAAATATCAAGGAACTTTGCAGACTGTATAAAATATTATCAATTATTATCTGAACTCATACAGAACTTTTGATGACCGAATAAACGTAAGAGGAACGGTCATAAAACCTGCATTTAGAGTTCTACTTTGAACAACCAGAAAAAGGTAAAGGACAAATAATGTGACTATCTTTTATGGTGCCAATATGACTCTCACATTCACTGTAATCCATCAAACAGAAAAGCCTCCACTTATTTATAAATCCAAATCACATGATTACACTAGTTTCATGTGCCTAAATGCAAAAGTATCAACATTAGCTCTATATGAATACCAAAATGTCTATATGTTGCAAAGACATTTTTATAAATTATGCCCCTCAATCAGGTACAAAATTAAATAAAATGCTCACATAACTATACAATAGCTATACATAAATTTACATATGTGCTACCTGTGAGCACTGACCTGTGCCTATATCTGTACATATAACACACACGCACATTTTAGATAACCAAAAGAACTACACAACACTAAACTAAGGCAGTAGTGCATACCATCTAACAGACAAATGTAACATAGATCATGTTTGTGGTATTTATTTAAAACTAAAAAACCCATAGGCTTGTGAATTAAAAGTCAGAGGAAAGTTCACATATGCATCTGAGACAGAAGATGAGACTGATCAAAGGAAAAACAGAGCAGTCCAAAAGCTCTGGATGAGTACTCTCTCTCTTTTCCGTACTGAAGTGTTTCATCAGGAATTCGTGCACAGACTAGTAAAGTAAAACATACCTACCCTCATTAGCAGGTCTTGCACATATGCATTTTGTTTCAGTTTTTCCACAAACTAACCTTTCAAAATGTATACAAAATTCATAACAATCATTATAATAAATAATACACACATTTCACAATGACAGGTAGTGTTGGGGTTCAGTTTATCAAAATCTCTCTCTATTCCATGATGTATTTCATTTTTAACATTATCGTTGTAATGGGCACACTTAATGTGTAGTATTTTATAAGAGTTTAGCATTCTGACTTCTAAACTCACTAGCATATATTTGTTAAAATAAACTTCTTGATCCTAAAATAAAAATATGGTATGAAAACTAATGCGCATCTCATTTCTAAAATTTCTGGAAAAGTCATTATGCTGCAAGGTCTTGTTCCACTGTTTCCAAATATGCAAGTCAGACCTTCATGTACTATAGAGAGGAAAACGAGAGGCGATCACTAGAATAAGAGAACCTATTGAGTCTGTTGCCCTGAATCTACTGAGCCTGAGTCTTAGGTCCAGCAGAGCTGAGTCAGGACCCATAGGAGGAGGATTGGGAAAGCAAACATGGTCCATCTCTGCTGATTCCTGATCTTGGGCATGGTCAGAGATTCATTTGGACTGTACATAACATAGAACAGCAATGGAGCTGCTCTTAATTGTACCAGAATAAAATACAGCCTATTTTATCACCTTGGGGCTGCTCAAATACACTAGTGCTTTAGCTATGCCTTTCTATGTCCCCTGTGCTGGTGGAAAAGCTGGGGAATTCCAAAATGACCAGGAAACCAAGTTTTAGGTCTGCTTTGCATCACTGGGATGTGTCAGGAGGATATTTAACAGGACAGTTTATGAAGCTCATTAAGAAAAAAAATGTGCTGATTTAGTATCGGTATACTAAGGATGAGTCCAGTCGAAAGTATATGTTCATAACACCCCCTACTGGTGATTCATGTACAGCCATAAATCACTAGAAGCTAAAGGCAGGAAAGCGTGGCACCTTAGACCAAGGTAAAACTATCTTCTCACTGTCTTTAGCATATTTCTGTACTTAATTTGTAAAGCTTTTCCAAAAAATGTTTTTTTCTAACAAAATGCTCCCATAAGAGAAATAAACTAGCTACCAAGATACCTGAAAAAAAAGCACAAAGCTGTGTAAGGCTAGGTTAGGATAAGTATTTCAATTGGAAGAACTACAGGAAGCCAATCTTTGGCAACTCTCCTTATTCTTATGGGGGAAAGAAAGGAAAAAAGAAACATTACAAAAATGCTGATGCTCTGGAAAAGTAGCATTGGGCATCACCTTTCATCCATGCTGCTTTTCTCAAGGTTGCTCACTGTATAAACTCTGCAACATTAGCCTTAATTGCTGATCAGATCCCTAGATTATTAATGGAAACACTTTCCCCTTCATCAACCTGTGCTCCACAGGCAGGCCACTTGCAGTAGCAAAACATTTAGTCTCTGGTGGCAATTCCTGCAAAGCATAGTCAACTTTTTCATTCACACGATTTCCAGATCCTTTTATTTTAATCATTTAAAATAAACATTGACAAAGGGACAGCACAGTAAGACATGTCCTGTGCCTTCCTCATGCTGTCCCAAACATTAAACTTTGCTACTTCTGAAAAGGATGAAGAGAGAGCTGTGTCTGAGCAGACTACCTATCGATCAGTGGCTCACAAACAATTATTTGCCTTATTAACTGGTAAGTTATAACTTGACTCACTTAAAATACCAGATGGGATATATGTTCAGTGTTTCTTTGAGGAGGAGGAAGATTTATATTCTTTACAAAGAAGGCGCTGGGTGGAAATGTTCATACAAATACACAGCAGGCAAAGCACTCTTAGCCTTGGCATGTCTTACCAAGCAAAGGGGACTATAGAAGCCCTGTCCTACTCGGTTGAGTTCAGAAAGACATGGCTCAGCTTTGGGGAAGCCTGCTGTCATCTCTAGATTTTAAAATGAGAGAGGGCACTCTCTCTCCCCCTCCTCACCTCTGTTCTGGTCTCCTCCCCTCTCCTATGTGCCCTGAGGTTTAAATTGTAAGGCAGTTCTCCCCTGCCCGTCCTCATTTTCCCTCAGGCTTATTGCCCCCCTTTCCACTGACCACAGAGACCCTTGCCCTGTCTCCTGGCTCCTCCACTGCTGGTCTTCCCTGCTTTGAATCTTCCCTCCTCCTTTTTCCTCATCTACCCTCCACACTGCACCTTCCTTCCTCCAGATCTGGAGCCTGATTCCCCCTTCTTCCACCCCAGCCCAGATGTTGCTCCTCTGCCTCGTTTCATCTGCAGCCCCTTCTGCTCAAGGCTCAGAGGGAGGCTCACAGCAGGTGAGGGCAAGAAGCTTCATTACTGCTAAGGAGCATGCTCCCAGCTCTCGAGCATGCTCTTTCCCAGCCGGGGAGCCAACATCTGATGGGGAGCAGCCTCTTGACACTCCACCGTCCTAATGCAAAGTTTCATCCCTCCAGGGGCTGCAGAGCTCAAGCTCCCTGAAGCATCCCCCTGCCTCTGCAACCCAGCCAAGCCCCCTCCTGGTCTTGCCCTTTGGTTTTGAGGATCTCTTCTCAAAACCAGGGGTGAGCATGCAGCTCAGGGGTTGGTTTTGTTTTGGGGTTGTGGAGGGGTTAGCTTTATCTCTCTTTTTTTTTTTTATGGACAGATCGGAGGAGAAACCCAACTCTGAGCCCCCGAGTGGGGAATCTGAAGGAAGCCACCGAGCGGAGCAGCATCAAGATCAAGATCAAGGATGGACCCCCCCCCCACCCCCTTCTGCTAGTGAGAAGCATTCATGTCTATGTTGCTCGTTGATGTGAAAAAGCAGGCGGGGGGGGAGGAGGCTCCGAGCTTTTCCCAGGCGCTGCCCAGGCTAGCAGAGGCAGCAGCCTTCCCAGGGAAGTTCTGCTGGAAAATCAGGCGCCACTGGGAAGATGTGGTGCTGCCTCCTCCCAGGGCGAGATTAATGGACACGCCGCGCGCTGTCTCTGCGCCCCAAGTGCTGATGTAACAGCCGAGAGGACCCGGGCTATTATTATTGCCGAGGCAAAGCAGGCGGAGAGGGAGACGCCGAGCTCCGCTGTGCGAGCTGATCTCCAGAAAGCCTCCTCCCCCTCCCCTCGTACCACTGCCTCCAGGGGCCGGCGGGAGCCTCCAGCCCCGCTCCCCGGAGCGCCTCCAACTCCTCCAGCAGAGCAAGGGCCGGGGAGGAGGGCATCAAATGAATCCATAAAAGAAACACCCGGAGGATCACGTACCTTGAGCTCCTCGATGTCCAGGCTGGCTGATCTGTCCATAGAGCGAAACTGAAGGCAGAGGAAACTAGGGAAGTTGTGCCAGAAAAGGGGGAGGACAAAAAAATAAATAAAAAAAAAAGCAACACACACACACGCACAAAAAAGCAGCCAGAATAATAAAGGATCTACACTCTCAGCTTCCAGCCTAAACTCAGGCTTGTCCTCCAAAGCCTGGCAGCTCCTCTCAGTCTCATTCTCCGTGATCACGCCTCCACCGGTTAAAATAAATAAATATATAAAATAACAATTCACTTTTTTCGGGGGGAGGGGGGTCCCGTAAGGATTAAAGCGACAGGTGATCTCCCCGGTGAACCGGAATCGCGTCCTGTGGCAGTGAAAGGAGAGCGCCCAAAAAAGAAGGTGGGGGGATATCCACTCAGTTTAAGATTATTTCTTCTCCTGCAATGAGCTTAGAAACCAGCGAATTGCTGCATCCCAAGGAAAAAAAAACTGCTTCCCTGGACAGCATCATGCAGCAAATTGCAAGCAAATGTGTTCAAACTGAAGAGAAGAGTAGAGGAGAAAAGCCTGTCTCCGTCGTGCCCGCGCTGGTCGCCAATTCGGTCCCCGCCAGCCCAAGATCCCGGCTCTGCTCACATTCACGGGGAAGATCAAAATCCCCCAAGTCCTGCGTGGACTCCAGAAATTGTTTTGCAGCTCAAGGTATTTTCTCAGTAATAATAATAATCCTCAAAACCCCAAGAGACAGATAATAAAGTCTGTAGGGAGTGCTCTCCTTTGAAGGTTATGCTAAAAGAGTTGAGAGGAAAATAGGAGGTGGATCTCTTGCAGAAGGGAGAGAGGCAGGGGGAGAGGGAGAGAGAGGAGAGATTTTCCCCTTCTTCCCTGTTTTACTGTCCTTCACCACCAGGTGACTGACTTCACTTCTCTCTTCTCATGGCCAGCACTGAGGGGATTTCTCTCATCTGTCAAAAAGCAACATTTCCTTTCTCGACAAATACAACCCCTGGGTCTTAAAGCCTGCATATGCCTTAGCCTGCCTGCATTTTAAGGTTGGTCTCTTCTTTCTGGTTTGTAAATTGTGAGCAGATAGAGAATCCTGCTATATCTCTTAGGCTACAAAGCCCTCCCTGATTTGGACTTTTTCCCATGATGGGGAGTTCCTTAAATAAGCGAGTGTCTTGTGTAAGGCAGGAAAGCTACTGCCATCATTTTCCTTCTAAAAAAATGCTTAGAAAATTAAACTGAACACAGGGACTGACACTTTTCATTTATTTCTCCTGCTGAGCGTCTCATGTTTGTATAATTGTTGATACTATCATTAATGTGAAAGGTGCAGTACTTTTAGCAGTACAGTATTTTGGATGGCACATGGCCATAAATCTTATTATTTTGCTTTAGAAAAAAGAAAAAGAAAAGGTGCTTACTAAGGGATTCACTATGTTAAGGTTTTCATGTGACACTGAGCTGTAAACAGCAGCAAAATTAGATTTCAAAAATTCTAATTCCTCCCCACCAGGATCTTGATTTTATCAAACCCATTTCCCGCCCTACAATCTGACTGCCATTTGCAGGGTTTTGAAAACAAGACTGTCTATATGATTTCTGTTTTCCTGTCTTCAGTCATTTGGGTGCCTTTTTATTAAATTAACTCTTTGACTGACAGATTCAGAAACAGTATGTTCTTGTGCTATCAGCCTCTTTTCCAAAACACATTCTACAGTTATATAAATGCATTTCATTTTTGTCCTAATTTTTAATGTAATAGGCACATTTGCAGTCCTAAACTTACACTGTAAATCTATTTCAATAAGCACTTGGTTTTTAAGTCTGCAATATGTCAAGGTCAACGTAAGGTTACACTCAGGTGGCTAAATTATGTGATGAGCTCCTCTAAGAGAAGGGCATCACCCTCATCTTCTGGAATGCTCTATGGACAAGACGAAGACAGGAAAATGACATTTCTCATCTTAGAACAAACCATGTACGACTTCAAGTTCATTGTGAATGCAATGTAAACATACACTTATTAAAATAGAACAGCGGTTTGTAAAGACGATTACAACCTGATTATTCCACGCTGATCAAGATAACAAATGAGAGGTGTGTCCAGAAAGACTGCTAGACTGGACGCTAAAGAAGTCATGATAGGACCTATAGGCACTGTGAAGTAAAGAAGCATCTCTCTCTAATAGTGTAAACTTAGCCATTTCATATTTTGACTGAAATTTCTGCCAGAACATTTTCCCCCTAAAAGGCATTCCTAAAATATTCCCAAATGCATCAAATGCAATTCTGCTCTATTTTTAGTAGACCAGCGCTAGTATATGGATTTTGCCTATCACTTGAATCAACACTTTACTCTATTTAGATCATATAAAACAACAACTTACTATCTTAAAATAGTCTTATTTGGGGTGCAAAATCAGGCACTTAGAAGTTAAGAAATGCCTGATTTAAGGTTCCTACTCACTTCAGTGCAATGATCTCGTGCATTGTGAAAGTCACAAATTATGTAATCAATATTGAGGGGAGGGGATATAATGTCTTTTTATATAGGATGCAAACAAAAATTTCATTTTTAAAGCCAATCACTGATGAGAGTGGCATACCTTAAGTCCCGCACACTTAAAGACTTAAGTAACTAACTCTAGGCTGCAGCAAAACACCTCTGTCAATCTGGGATTTACAGTCTGGAACTCTATTCCTGGAGTAAGAAATGTAAATCATTCTCCTAAAAAATAGAGTAGGCCTTGTGCCTTTTTAAAAAAAAAAGCTGGAAGAAAAATGTATTGGGCACTTCCCTTTTATACAATATTTCAGTGGCTGCAGCACTTGCCTAAGATATGGAAAACCAAGGTCCAATGTTCTCCTTGGACTGAGGGAATTCAACAATATTTCCCAAGTCGAAGAAGAGTTAAATAAAAGGCAGGGTAGATTTGCACACCAACTAAATCAGAGAGCCAGTTAGTACAGATCCATTATATTGTGTGCGCATTTCTATTCCATGGGGGTTCCTAGTGCAGAATATAGTTAAGTGCAGCAGCAGGGCACATGTGCAGGACTTTTGAGTGCTTATAATGTCAAGTTATTGGTAAAGTCAAGGTGTACAGTTTAAGTCCCCGATGAAATGGTGATTTTCAATAGTTTGTAACTCAGCCAGGCCTGAATTTTATGGTTTTTAATACCTACTAAAGGCATTTCCTCCCGCTGAGTTTGCAAAATTTGGTACAAATTGTACAGATGCGAAGTTCGTCAAAAAAAGAAGAAACTTTATAATAAAAGGTTTTGGTCAACCTGAATAGAGGGGTTGTTGATAAATCCTGCCGTGATAGGTACAAATAGGAAGCAAGGATGGCTTAAAGTTTAGGCTAGGTGTAGTATGAAGGCACATCATCTCAGCAGAATCTCTAGAGGTATCTCTTTTCAAGTGGGCTCAATAGCTCTGGTGGTGGATGGGATATAATGTCTTTTATATAGGATGCAGACAAAAGTTACATTTTTCACATAACTGGTTCCCTGAAAGTGCTCTACAGCCATGCCATGATGTATAGATGCTGCAGAGCACTTTTAAAGTGGCCGATCACGCACAAAACTAACCCTCCTCAAATCAGGTATCTAATGAAGTCACTCTCTGGTTTAGAGTGCCTTAGGGGTTAATTTTTTGCTTGCTCAAAGCTGGGCTGATGCAGCCCAGCCCTGCTGGGGGGGGCCTGGGGGCGGGGGAGCACTGTCATCGGGGAGAGAGGAGGGAGGGGCAAACCAGGAGCAATGAACTGATCCTTTCATGAGCTGCCAACTTGCCAGGCCTGAGCTGGAGGAGAGGATCAGAGTCCGCCCCCCCCCCATCTTGCAGCCCCCCCCGTCAACAAGCAAAGTGACCCCGCCAGATTATTGTATCGAAGTGTTAAGTGACGCAACCATTGTAAATAGTGATGCGGTGGCGGAGTGTATCAGCAATTTGACCCAACATGCAAGCGATGCGTGATCAGGGCATGATCACCTGTGGTCTAGCCAATCAAAGACCACCTAATGGGCATGGCTAGCTGGCCAGCATGTCCATGGGTTCCAGAATGTACCATCAGGGGAGCTTCCTGATTGGCCGAAAAAGTTATATAGGGGACC
>NW_005841957.1:942646-943899 GCF_000455745.1 Alligator sinensis | reverse complement strand
TGGCGGAAAAGAGACCAACCGTGGAGAAAAGGGCGCCAAAAATCCTAGCAGGCACAGTGAGTAAAGAAGACGCAGGCCACAAGATGGGAGGGGCGAGTAATATAACCCTAGCGGGGGAGGAGAACAAGGACCCTCTAGCGCCCCCTAATGCTTCAGCAGAGGGCACAGCAGGAGGCTCTCTAGCGCCCCCTGCCACATCGGTAAGAAGTGAAAAATTTAACTCTTTAGTATCATCTAGCTCACCACCGCCGTACAGTGTGCCCTTGATGTACCCTAGCCTCACGGAAGAGACCAAGGCCACGAGCGCCTCAACTCTCCACGCGAACCCCGTAACCACAGTGAAAACTACAGTAGAAGGTGAGCTGACCCGTACTGTTGCGGTATACCGAACATGAACAAGGGGAGAAATGCAAGAATTGATAACAGAAACGAAAATTAATTCTGAAGAAACCCTGGTAATGTGGGTAGGCCGCCTAATTTTACTAAATGGGGGCGAGTTATTGGATATGGATGAGAGTGCTACATTAATGCGCCACCCGATATGGAGTGGGGGGACATGTACCGACCAGACTCATATTGCATATAACCAAGTCTGGCCAATCCCAGTAAGTGCAGCAGTGGTCCTCACTCTAACTAATCAAATCTATAAGTAGCACAAAAATCCACCCAGTAACCCGACGTCGGAACAGCTCTTATATGCTATAGCCGGCATGAGTTATCTTATCTGGGATGCTGACGCCTATCCATTGACACTAACTGAAGAGCAACGGCGTGATTATTGGCCTCATCGCTGGTGCCGGGAACCAGGTAGGGTCCCTGTGTCTCAAGAAGCAATACGAGCGTGTGTAGAGCTTTATGGGGGCGATCAAGCGACACTTCTCAAAATGTCATTATTTACACTAATAGGAACCCGCATCGGAAATATTCTTCATGAGTTACCGGAGATTAGAAAAGTTTTTAAGGCAGAGAACGCATCTTCTGTTCCAAGGGTGCAAGTAGCAAAGCAAAAGGGAGAAAAGGAATCATCTCCTAAAGTATCCCCTAAAATGTCTCCCAACAATTATTGGACAGAGAGGACGCCAGAAGAGAAGGCACGGTTTGGCTTCCTACTAAAAAACAGCGGGCTCACACCGATAGAATTACGAAAAGTGGGAGATAGAGGTCAAAAGGAGTTAGTGGCCCGATTGGGATTTAAGTATAAAAGGCTAGAGCAACAAAAAAATGAATAGCGGCCGCCGCAGCAGGGACTGCTG
>NW_005841957.1:939462-940811 GCF_000455745.1 Alligator sinensis | reverse complement strand
GCAGGAAATAGTACAGGCATGTCCTGCTTGTGCCAGAGAGAAGCCGAAGCATCACAGACACCAGCACGGTGCCTTTAATGCCAAACACTTTGCACCCGGGAAGACCTGGCAGGTCAACCTGTTAGGCCCGCTCCCAGAAGCCAAAATGCCAAACAAAGGGTTGGCTATAGTGGATCTAGGAACCAGGCAACTCCTTGTTATTCCGATAAGAAAAACAACAGCTATAAAGGTTCAAAAAAGTTTATTACACGCATTTGCGCGTTGGCAAGTACTTAGTGAGATCCATTCAGATGGAGGGCCGCCCTTCACCTCGAAAATTATTGAGCAGTTCGCCACTAAACATAATATCAACTGGCACCATCATATACAATACCATCCTCAATCGAACGGCGTAATTGAAAGACACATAGGCCTATATAAAGAGCACCTACGCCTCAAAAACAATGGAACTTACAAAAATTGGACACGATTTAATGATGAAGTATTAATATTAATGAATAAAACAAAAGACTTATGGGAAAAGAGACCAGCAATAACACCACCAGCCTGGAGACCTTGTTACAAAGCACCGGAGAGAGTGTGGTTAACTGTACCTATAGCCACGTCTACACGCCCAGCTCCGGTTCCAGGAACAATTGTGAAAACAGGGAACTATCCCAACACCTATTTTGTTTCCTTAGAAGCAGCCATACCGCCACGCATCATCCTGGCTCACCATAATTGGCTGAGCAGGAGAAGCTGAAGGACCGACTAGTTAATAATTAGATATAATGTTGTAAATAAGTTATATTAATAGGTGTTAAGTTTTCTTTTGCAGACACCCCAAACCTGCTAACCAGCTCTTATAACCCTTGGCTTACTGAGGCGAAAACGAACGTTTTGGAAGCTGCCAGGCTATCGTGCTATCACCCCAGCTTCATCCACCAGCAAAGACACGACGCCGTGTCAATAAGAAAACAACAAAAATGAAGATCTCACATATCATCGTACTGTGTGTAATTGCCATCCTGGTGACAACCCAAGTAGAGGAGGGTTTCAACGACACCACGACCGGGTACCAAGAAAACTCCATACTTAATTTACTAACACTCGGCCAACGTAATCGGGGACCCGGATAAGAGCGGACTCACTGCATGTTTACGAGTACCTTTGTCGGTTGATGACTCAATAATCATCCCATATGTACATGCTCTCGACCTCGGGGCATGGTTCCAAGCCAGAAACCATGATGATCCCCATAATGCGAGCGTCGACATGAGGGTAAGAGATCAATCTATTGTAGAACATCAATATACCTGGGAAAACAATTTATCGGTAGCTAGCATGAAAGCAAGCAGATGCGCCAAATA
>NW_005841957.1:903466-938300 GCF_000455745.1 Alligator sinensis | reverse complement strand
TTGTAAATAGTGATGCGGTGGCGGAGTGTATCAGCAATTTGACCCAACATGCGAGCGATGCGTGATCAGGGTGTGATCACCTGTGGTCTAGCCAATCAAAGACCACCTAATGGGCATGGCTAGCTGGCCAGCATGTCCATGGGTTCCAGAATGTACCATCAGGGGAGCTTCCTGATTGGCCGAAAAAGTTATATAGGGGACCGCACGCCTCGGTGCGTGGTCCCCAGGCTCTGACTCTCAAAGCGGATTGATCACCCGTCTTGGGGCCTGGTCAGACCCCTAGGTCTATAGCAAAAGCTGCTCCAGTCGCTCCGAGCATTATAGTTTACTGCCTTGCCAAATCCGCAACGCCCTGTACTTTGTCCCAACCAGACATCGTACTTGTATACTGCAGTCTCCACCCGTCACCCATCGCTTATCCCTTGTTGCTGTATATAGTTCATCGCCTCCAAGTTATATCACCCTTCAAGTTGTTTCAACAGTTTTGTAAGTAAATATCAAACTATTTCACACCTTATTGTCTGTGGTGTTTATCTCCCTCCGGCACTTGGCATCCCCGAGCGTGTCTGGGTTGGTGTCACCACCCGGTGCCCCACTCGACACGCAACTGCGGCCGTTTCCCAAGGACCATCCGGGAATCGTGGCCCACACCCCCCAGCCAGGGTACTGGGGAGACCCAGGCTGAGCTCACAAGTCTGTTGGGTAGGGGGCTGCTTTAACTCATGTTGCTTTATGTAAAACACCATGATTTAGAGCAAGGGCCTGAATGTCTATCAGCACCCATAGTCTTTCTTTGGATGCAGCAGAATAGAGACTACAGAACTGCATCTTGTCTCTATTCAGCACCTACTCTGGGGAGAAAGTGTAGATTAGAGGAGTTTCCAAAATCCTCTCTCCAATCACTTTAAATATACATATGCACCTATATAAATTTTACTGGCACAGTTGTGCCTGGCCCTTCTGAGGTATTATAGGCCCTTTCTTTGTAATATTTTATGATGTCTGTAGTATTTGATGGTATCTTTTCTATAATTACATCCAATTAATTTATTATTTCTTTAAAAACCACCACAAGAAGTGCCTGGTGCAATTTTTCCTACCATGTATTTGCTAACAGACTAATCACGCAGAAGACTAAAAATCTGTTTTAGTATATATCACGCATTTAATGAAACACACAAACAGATTTTTGTTGCTAAAAACAAACATTAATATTTAAAGGTAGTTGCTTAGTTTTCTTACTGGCAATAGAGGACTCCACTTTGAGTACCAATATACTTCTAGACAATGCCTGAAATTTTTCAAATTGTAAGAGAAATCGATATTTCTGATAATATTTTATACTGCTCCAGTGAATTCCATGATGTACAAATGTTGTTAAATAAACACTGTTCATTTAGTATAGGTATATATTTGTCTATCCACATTGTCTTATAGTTATATTGCTTCTTAATATTATTTTGAATAACGAAGTTGGCCCTTTGGGTGAAGTAAGAAAATACCTATCTATACTCTGTCCTTCAGAATCTTTCACAGGCTAAGAAGAATAGATTTCTGCAGGCCTAGGAAGTGTTTCTGAGGAGCAAGGAGACAGAAAGAAGTTTCTTCCCACAAGTTGGGTTCACTTGGTTTATCATTTGGACAGACAGGAGGCAAAGAAGTCATTATTCTCCATCCCAGTATTATTTTGTTGTTCCTTTAATCGTCTGGCATATGCATAGTATGCCAATGGATAATAAGAATGAAATGAATATAGGTACAGTGCTGTACAGTATCTCAGTGTATATCATGGAGATGCAGAGATTTCTCAGGCCAGCCTTCCATGCCATGCTGAAAGAGTACAGATCCTTGCAGACTTCCGCATATGTAATAAAGTAGACAAATGCAAATACAGAGTTCTGGTCAAATGTTAAGAGCACACTTCAAGAAATTTGGAAGTTTATTTTCAATACATTTTAGGAAATTCATGTGCTTATCCAAGCTTTCCAAAATCTTCTGAGTTTCAGTTTCTTCATATTTAATTCAATCCAAACAAAACCTGCCTTCCTCTGTCTTTGCTTTCCTACTTTTTATCTGATCCTCCAAATCCAATACTCCTTGATGATATGTTATAGTATGATAACTGTGTTTAGCATTTGTTCTGTGCAAATGCTCCAACTTCCCTAGGGCTCCCCAGATGATTAACTGTAATTGACCCATATAAGGCCTGCTTCACATTTGAGAAGAAGGAAAGTGGTTACTTTATGAGCTCTTTCTAATAGAAACATTTTAGGTTGATTTTGTGTTTACACATAAACTGAGTTCATCATAGTTTTTATTTCTGATCATGCACTGCTGATGAGTGCTATGCCATATATAAAAAGAAAAAAGAATTCAACACAACAAAAGTATTAACAACTAGCTCGCAATCAGGCAATGACACATAGAAAGGGAGGACTTGGGCTGAGAGGGGAATTGGTAGTGGCTTACCACTACATCAGGGGAGTACATCAAAAACTTGGGGAACAGCTGTTCACCCTGGGGAAGACCAGGAGCAATGGATACAAACTCCTAGAAGGCTGCTTCAAGCTCAATTCCAGGAAATTTCCTTCACAGTCACGGTGTCCAGACTATGGAATAAACTACCACCAGTGGTAGTACAGTCACCTACCCTGGAAATCTTCAAAAGGAGACTGGACAGTCACCTTGCTGGGGTCACCTGACCCAGTTGTCTTTTCTTGCCTAGTGCAGAGGGACTGGACCCAATGATCTACAAGGTCCCTTCTAGCCCCTAACAATCTATGAAACTACAGACTTAAACAAGTTAGCCAATGTGTGCAATCAGGATATTTCTTGTTCCGTGTGTGTGTTTTTATATATAACATGAACACACATCAAATCTACCCGTAGTCTCGTAGAAAGGGTCAAATCTACTCATCACACTTCAGTTTACTTTTGTTTTACTCTTATATTCTCTATTTTCCCAAGCAAACTGTATTATATGTAAGAACATGTGGAGATTCCTAGCTTGCTCTAGGATAAAGTTGGCCGTTCTTGGAGAGAAGGAAAACATACCGCTAAATTCAGAAGTGCTGAGTTGGGACAGAGCACTGTCTTGCTTTTTTAAGAAAATGGTATGAACAGGGGAAAAGACCCCTCCAAACAGGCTGAGGGAAAGAAAGATATCTTTCCCAGACAATTATGTGGGAAAGAAAGAAATCCGAAAGACCAACACCATTAGCAAGCATGAAAGACTGAGGGTAATAGCCCTCATTATTTTCATCCTGATTGTAAAAGCATCTCTCTCTCTCTCCCCCGCCCCTCGCCCCCACTCATGTACACACACACATACATAGTCCAAAAACGCAGCTTTGCCTCAACCGTACATAAAGTAGGGAATCTAGGGGGTTTTTTTATACCTGAGCTATTAATGCAATAAAAAGGATTGTCATATATTGTACCTATGAGCAGGTTTCTAAGCTTTACTTTAATATTTTTCATTAACAATAATCTACAGATAAAGTCATTCAGAATATTTCCTCCATTTATTTTTGTAATAAGTGACAAAAATGTACATACAGAAATGAGCATTATCCACAAATCTACTCTGTGTTCCCAAGTGTTAAATCTACCCCTATAGATTTGTTAGATGCCACATTTAAATTTATAGGAGTAAACATTAACTTTTGATCAAATCTACTCATTAGTATGGGAAAACCTGAAATGCAGATGCACTGTGTATATCTGGCACAATGCACCATTTTTTAGAAGACAGTATCCCTGAGGAACAACAGTTCGTCATGGAGGCTGCAGCTAGCCCTTCAAATGCATAAATTATTTCGCTTTTCAGTGCTATGCATATCTGAGGGCATAATCGAGTCTTAGTGCTAAAGGGAGATACTTTTGTTCTAAAATATGAAGTTTGGAAAGAAGCCATTTTTCTTAATCTCTTTGAGAGACTGCTGTAACTTTTATAACGGACCTCCAATGCAGGGGGTTTTTTTATTTCTCTCAGATTCTTCATCACACTAAAATAGCTCAAACACCTCAAGACAAACAAATGTTCACACCAAAATACTATTTTCAGCTTCCAACTAATGTCCATTAAACCATGTAAGCAGATGGAAAAACTAGGCAGTTTTTGTGCCCTGGACTGTACAGAGCCACAGCAATGGCTGGGGTTTCAGTGCACAGAGCCACAGCCATGGGAGCTGCTTTTTTTTGCATGTGCTCCCTTCCCTTCTCCCATGTCAGCACCTAGGCTGGTGACCCACTCTCCCGCCCCTTAATTAAGCTACTGCATGTCAGAAAAGGTAATAGATTATTCAGAGGGCTTAAATGAAATCTTCATTATCATCTGTAGGTAACCAGTTCAAGTCCAAGTTAGGGTGCAGACACACAGCAAGTTTATTATAAAGTACAAGTGAAGCAAATACATGACAGTCTTATACCAGTGTCAATCGCTCCATTCTGGAGTATAGTTACCCCTCAGAAAACAAGAAACAAGTATCATTTAGAATTATAACGGTCATGCGCTTTTCACCTAGGGCAGCGGTCTCCAACCTTTTAAAATAGGAGATCACCTTTGCCATTTAAAAGCAACCCCCAGCAGGTAAGTCGGGGGGGGCAGATTGAGGCAGAAGGAGAAAAAATTATTTGGGGGTGCACCTCCCTAGCAGGTAAGTGCCCCCCGGCCAGGGCCCCACTCAACTTACCCACTCAGCTCCTGCCTTTGCGGCACTGTCCCTCACCATGGGGGACTCAATCTAGCCCCCACCCACACAAACTGACCTGCTGGGCTGGGGCATGTATATGGGCACTCAGCCCCCCACCCCAGCCTCGAATCAACTCCAGGATACACTGCAAGAGGCTCCAAGATCTACCGGTGGATCAAGATCCATTGGTTGGTGACCACTGATTTAGGGAGTGAACAAGCATTTGTGGGATCTGGCTTAGGTTTTAGTGGCTTACTTTAAGATGTCTAAACCTAAACCATGAGTGACATGTATGCACTTGCTAATGCCAGGAGTGGTGCAGGCAGCCTGAGCCTTGGAGGCAGGAGGAGCTAGCAGGATCATCAGGGGACTGGAGAGTTCTCAGGGGATGCTGGCAGGTCCAGGGGGAGTTGACAAGTCAAGGAGGAGTTGGTATGTCTGTGGTTCTGGTGGGAAGGGAATTGGAGGCCTAAAAATAACCCAGTCAGGGTCATGGGTGTAGGATTTGACTCAGGCAAGTGGCTGTGCTGTGAATGCATGCAGGTTTTCACTAGATTAGATTCATCCATTTTAGATTGGGTTAATTCAGGTCATCCTAAGATTAGTTGACCTCCTACGGTGAACTACCTTTAGATGAGGTGCACCATTTTTAGGGTGATTTAAGCCCTGTGAAGACCTGTACCCCTGGTCATTTAGATTCACCTAACCTTGGTTAGGTTAATCAAAATGTAATGCTTGTACATGTCCCTAGTCTGCTCAATGCAAAAGGCTTCCCTGTCACCTAGTGGCATCTACTATGGGCAGGCAGTTTGGGACAACTGGGGGCATCTACATGAGATGCTTACTGTGGAGTTGACTAATTAGCTCTGCAATAAAGTGTCACTGTCTATGCAAGTGGAGCCATTAGGCCAGAGTAAATTAATTAACTCTGCCATAGGTTAATACTGCCAGATATAAATACTATCTTATGGTGGAGTTATTTAATCCACTAAAATGCACATGTAGACAGTGATGTGGCTGGCTGGGGGACCACAGTGCTACAGTACTGGGGCTGCCTTCCAGCTAACCCTACACTGTAGCACCCTGACACCCAAGCCAGCCCCTCCAGTCTGTTGGGCTGGCACAGATCAGGCTGACCCCTGAGGCCCCTGCCAGTTGTGGCAGTGCTGCCCCAACTCATTCTGCTGTAGTCCCGGATGCATGTATAAACACTATACCCAGGAGCAATAAACTCTGGCACAAGCGGCACCAGAGTTTTTTCAGCTGTGTTTATTTCACATGTAGAGGTGCCCACTGTGGTGTAAATTTACTATAGAATAAAATCCTGGGTATATGCACACTTAATCATAACAAGTTAAAATTTATGGATGGTTGAGAACATATGTAAAATACGGAAATAATCAGAGTCCATATGTTAGTGGACAGGTTTATATTATTACCACAGTTAGTACTGGTTGACTACTTAATTGTCAATTTCTGTGAGCCCTGGATAAAACTATGGGTCTGAGTGAAAGTTCTTTAGTATGGCAATTAGCGGGAAACTGCTATGTCACTGCTCATGCTGTAAATAAATAAGGACTTATTTAAGAGTTGTTAAGCCAGCACTTCTCACAAGTACAAAAAATAGTGCATAACATTATAAAATATTACAATATTTTAAAAGTTCATATAGAATCTTGCTCAGTATGGGAAAGTGGAAATTTAAGAGTAATGATTGGGAAAGCAATTTTTTTTATGACTAAAGTAGAAAAGTAATGTGTTAACTTCTGAAGAATGAATTTTTTTTTTTTAAACAAATTATTTAATAATTTAAATAAATGATCAGTACCTGGTTCTTTACTTGCCTTTTATGAGCTATCCATCCATTCTTAATATGAAAGGGAGTTGGTTGTTTCTGACATCAAAGTTTGAAAGTTGTAGTCATTTTGAGCATTTTTACACGTGCTCTGAGGGTGGGAGGGACACTTTAATTAGGCTTCCCTACTACCTAGTGCCTAATTAAAGTGCCTGTAGCATCTTGTGTATCAGCAACCCTGTGATGTGCATCAGTGACCCCTCATTGAAAAAGCTTTAGTTAAAGTACCCCTGTTGCCATTTCGAAGTACCGGGTTGCTGATGTACAAAATGCTGAGACTGGCTGGAATGCAGCAATTACCAAGGCATTACCTCTTACATTTTAATGAAAACAGGATAAGCTTGAAAATAATGCCAGCCGAATCCAAAAATGATAATGGCACTCACTATGCCATGCTTTCATAATCCTGACTCCCACCCATTCTCTTTCAAGGGATCAATCTTGTTATGATCTTTCCAGTAGTTCTTACTTACATGAGTAACCCCTTTGCCCATAGGATGGAACTATTCAGAAAACCCACCATGACACAGGCTTGGCTAAATTGAGTAACCATGATCTGATTGCTGGAATTTTTAATCTAGCTCCCTACTTCCCTCTCTTATTTGTCATTCTTACTTGTTGTGTCACATCTAATGTTAGCTGGGTTCCTTTCAAGGGATATGCAGCTTTTTATTTGTTTTGTAAAGTGCGTAAAACAAGGTATTATTTACATAATAATGATGCATGCTATATAATAATGCTATAATGTACATACTGAAGCTATGTGAGTTCCTATATTGAAAGTCATTGAAAAATATGTGAAAGTATTACAGTCTGCAAGTGTGAAAGTATTACAGTCTGCAAATGTAATATGGAGGCCTTTGGAGCAACACTTTTTAAAACATGTTCTCAAAGGTGCATTTTGGACCTGCATTCAAAACCCATTGAAATTAACTGAAGTCTTTCCACCGACACCAATGAGCATTTTAACAAGACCTGGCATTTTACATTTTAAAAGGTGCTTCACTTGCACCATGTTCTGATAGATGGCTCTTTCATGTGTTAAAACAAAGCATATAAAAAGTTATTCTCTCATACACTTTTGGTGAAAAGCCTTGATGACAATCTTTCAGATTAACCAAAGTGATTGCCTTGATGCACTACAGCAGTGAGAGCTAACCTTTTTGGTAAGGTTGCCACAAATTAGCCCCTCACCCTCCCTGAGTACCACTCCAATTCCCTTCTCCTGCCTGATCTGCTGCTCTGCTTTCTGCTCCCTGACCTATCTACCACTATGCTGCCTGCCCCCACCCCAGATTGCCACATAAACAGGCTGCCTGTCACTTGAGGCACATGTTGGCCACCCAAGATGTAAGTTGTTTTAGGACTTCTTTTGAGTTGTTCAGGCATAATCTAGATAAGAACCAAGGACAAATATTTCTGACATTTTTCATTATAAGTGCGTGTGCGTGTTTGTGTGTGTACGCATACATGCATATATATTTCAAATGTAATTGGAAGCAACATTTTCTAACCATCCTTATCCACGACTCATTGGTTTTCTAAGTGTATCCTCAATAGGTGACAGAGTCAAAGAAAGCAAATTCAAGAAGGCATGACTGTGATTCAAGACTTAAGATACTTGGTGCTGAGACACAAAATAAGGCACAGTCTTGCATATGCAAGACTGCCTACTACTGTGCTGGTGGCCTGATGTGAAAAGATAGTCCCTTGGGACTAAAATGTGGTGCTTGATACTGCTGTCTAGCATCTTGTTACAATGAGAGAGCAATATTGTAAAGTCTATCAAGCACCAGTGCATAGACACACAGGAATTCAGTTTCCTCCATACTTTGGTGTTTAAATCCCTAGCTCCCCGGTTAGAGAAGTATCAGTAATGAATGACCCAAGTGCATATTTCTTTGCCTTTTACTATTTTCATTGACACAACATGAAGCCAAGTACCTCAATTCAAAAGTTAAAGCTTTATTAACCTTTTTGGTGAGCATAAAAATACAACTAAAATATTACTTATTTTTGTATATGAAACATGTGCCCTTTCCAATTGAGTGATACTCCTCTAAGGTTTTGTTGCATCAGGTCCTACTACTGTTACCTCTCTTAGGAGGAGACTGACAATGAAAACAAATTATGTTTAAATTGGTGTTGAATGTATGAAGTGCAGAAATGTTCACTAGGGAAATGAACAGGTTTCCCCAAGTCTCTGAATTCTACCAAAAACATCCCAGATGCATCCCAGATTTGTACAGAGTATGCAGACGCACTAATGTAACTCAGTACATAGTTTTATATTCTGTACATGTTGGGGGGTTTTTAATTAAGAAGTGGGTAAAGGAAATTTGAAGGTTTGGCAAAGAATCATTACAGTTGTCAGTAGACATTAACTCTTTCAGGGTACTAAAATAAGAAAGCCACAAGAAATACCACTGAAATGGGATAAAGCAAAAACTATTCTTCCCCTACTTTTTACTGGTCTTCCTCAGAAGTATTATTTGTTACTCCAGCAAAAGGAAACAAGAAATCTAAACAAACTTTTTGGCCATCCTAAAGCTTTATTTTTTTTTAATCTTCAAAATCAGAGGCAATATTTTCTAGATAATTAAAATCAGAAGTTATTAAAATCAAGCCTTAGATAAAACTATGTTCATTTTATTTTGTCCCTCTGTATATTACAATTCCCTCATTTTTCTTCTTCCCCAGATTTTAATATTATTTCAAAATAAAAAAAACTTCATCTTTACTCCTAGGAGCATAGTTAACAGCCAGCACATATCAACCTCAACTTGAAATGCACTTAAAATCTCATTTTAAGTCTAACATATGAGAAGCACAAGAATTTTGATAGTTTAAATCAGTGTTTATCAACCTGTGGGCTGCACCCCAAAAATGGGTAACAAGAATATATGAAAAGGTCATGACCAAACTTTAAAAATGGATTCTCCTTTAAACGAGAAAAATGTGGGAATACCTTGTAGGCTGGCAGAGTTCCAGCCTACACCACATATCCCCCCAAAACCCCACTCCCCACCCCACACACTGAGGAGCTGGGACCTGGGGGGCAGCAGGTCAGAAGTGGGTCAGGACTGGCCATTGATGCTTCCAAATGGATCCTGTACAAAAAAGGTTGGGAACCACTGGTTTAAACGACCTGGTTCTCTTCACGATTATTCGAGTGGGGAGGAAAGTGGGCAAGAATACAATTCCTGACCTAAAAATGATACCTCACATTTGAATTTACTGAGAAGCACATATATCTCTGTAATGCTGTGATTTATAGACAATGATATATACATGGAATGATTTAAAATGCTTTTTTAAATAGTGGCTCCTTTGTGCCTGCACAACCTGTATCCCTAGGAAATACTATCAGTGTGCTTCAGCTTTGTAACCCCAACCTAGTCTTTCCTTTCTAAACCCCCAAGAAGGAATTTGGCCGTCTGAATTGCCTAGATCCAAAAATTAGAACTTCCAAACCTTCACTGACATGCTACCTAATACTGGAGCAACCTGAAGTATAAAATTTTTTGCCAGTAAAGTTAACTAGACACAGAGCACTCCGAGCAGCAGCTATGCATGGGGCAGCACCAGTCATTGCGCTCTTTTTGAGCTTCCCCAAAGGTTGGTACCCAGGGTTGATGTCCCACTTGCCCCACCCCCTACTACCCCTCACTTTGTTATACTACTGCCTAGATTCCTAAAAGGCTTTGTTTGGACATGCCTACAACTTCATAAGTCTTTATGGTGCTCATCCAGCTTGTGGAGATACAGAAGTTAAGTGTCTTTTATTTCAAGGGCCTGGTTCAGTGGGCACACTCTGGGCATGTCTATATATGCACTTTATTGTGCATTAAAATAGGCAAATGTGCATTAAAGTGTCACTAAGGGCTCCTATACACATGCAAGGAGCCTGTTCTGGCCTGCTGGAAATCCAGTGTGCACAGAGGAAATCCAGAAGCACAGAAAGTAATGTGTTCCAGCAGACTTCAGCGTCATATGTATCAGTGTCCCCTTGCTGAAAATGGCAGCGGGGCACATTGAACTGAAACTCATTTGATGAGCTTCAATTCAAAGTGCCCCACTGCCATTTTTCAGTGTAGGGACAGTGATACACATGACGTTCAGGTGCTTTTAATTAGCACAGCTCTCTAAGAAAGCACCCCCCACATGCCTCCCACAGCACATGTAAAAGTGCCCTAAAAACCCTGAAAGACATACAAAAAACTAGAACTCTTGGTTCCAAAATGATACCTTTTATTAGACCAACTGGAAAATGGCAAGAAAATTGTCCTCTTCTGCAAGCTTTCAGGATCAAAGTCCCTTCGTCAGGCTCTGGGAAAAGTGTAGATGGTACAAGATGGTAAAAAGTCCCCATAGGTAGGAAATAAACTTCATTTTTGCACAGAGGGAGCTGAAGATGGAAGTCTGGCCCTCTGGGTCCATGACTGTCTTCGTGAGCTGTGTTGAGTAGCTCTTCGATGTGTTGATCAGGTAGAATTCCTTCCCTGGAGGTGTCGGATGGCAGGCAGGGAGGCAAAAAAAAAAAAAAATTCCTTGTTGTTCTGCAATGAAATTTAAAATCCAAAATCAGCTGAAATTCAGCATCTTCCACGTTTCAGGGGTGTACTTGGTAGCTGGGTTGGTCTGAGACAAAAAGACATACAAACTAGGGACAGACTTCCAGCTTCAGCTCCCTCTGTGCAAAAATGAAGTTTATTTCCAACCTATGGGGACTTTTTACCATCTTCTACCATCTACACTTTTCCCAGAGCCTGACAAAGGGACTTTGATCCTGAAAGCTTGCAGAAAAGGACAATTTTCTTGACATTTTCCAGTTGATCTAAAAAAAAAGGTATCCTTTTGGAACCAAGAGTTCTAGTTTTTTGTGCGTCTTTTTGTCCCAGACCAACACGGCTACCAAGTACATGCCTAAAAACCCTGGTGATTTAGTTAATGAACATTAAAAATAGGTTAATGTGCTTTAAGCATCACTAAAAACCAAGGGTGCCTATACACATGCACTGAGGCTGCTCTGATGTGCTATAATAACTCAATTAATAGAGTCTGCTAGAGCGTGGTAATTACCACATCCCAGCAGACTCCAGCATCACATATATCAGCATCCCCATGCTGAAAAATGGCAGCACAGGTGCTTTACTAAAGCTTGTTCGACAAACTTTAGTTAAAGTGCCCCTCCCCACCATTTTCAAGTGGGGAGATGCTGATACACATGACACTCTGGACTCTTTAATTAGAGCACCTCTAGGATCCACTCTAATTAAAGTGCCGCCCCAGCCACTCCCAGAGCACATGTATAAGTGCCCTGTGCTGTTTATTTAATGCATAGTAAGACAGGCATAAATGAACATTTTCCTAGTACCTCACAATACAGAGTGCCTATACATGAGCACGGACACTTGTAATTATAGTGCATTGGAACACACAAATCTGCTGGAGCATGGTTATTACTCCACTCCAGCCAACTTTTGCATCTCATGTATCAGCATCCCTGCACTTCAAAATGGTGGTGGTGGGGTCTCTAATTAAAGCGCCCACCTCTGGAGCACATGTATGGATGCCCAGAGGTACTAGATTTGATGTGCATTAACTTAAGTATGTTAATGCATGTGTAGACGCTCCCACTGAGAATATTTCATGCAGGCCCAAACCAGTAGAAAAAGCAACAGGAGGAGATAGTGTCATCGTCTTTACCCAGCAGATCAGTGTGCTAAATACTCATCCAGGATGTGGGAAGTCTAGTTTTAATTCCCTCCTCTGACTGGTGGGATTTGAATGTGTAACTCTCATTGCCTAGATGAATATTCTATCCACCAGGATAAAGTATATAGCAGGGGTAGGCAACGTTTTTTGGTTGGAGTGCCGAAAATCCCCACAATGCCTAGCTTGGAAGGCGCCAGAGTGCTGGCATGCCAGAAAAACAAAATAAGGGCACGGGGTACATGGCAGGATGCCCTTTGTGTGCTTCTTGCCCCCCACCCAAAGTCCCTGCCCCCCAGCTCTGCTTCCCCTGACCCCCAGCCAAGGCTCTGTGGCTGGCAGCAGCTACCCAGAGCCAGGGCTGGCTGCAGCCAGGAAGCTGCAAACAGTTGTGCCAGGTTCTGGAGCCCAAGCATCAGCTCTGTACTGGCTCATGCACCTGTGCCTCAGAGTGAATGGTGGGGAAGGGGCCTGAGGCAGCACAACCCCAGTCATTCCCCTGCTTCTGGCACAGAGCTGGTGACTGGGCTCTGGAGCCTGGTGCAGCTGTTTGTAGCCAGCCTGGGCTCTGGGCAGCTGCAGGAATCAGTGGACAGGCTGCAAACAGCTGCACACTGGGCTCCACAGCTCCGGCATCAGCACCGTGCTGGTGGCAACTGCGCGCACACCTCGGGCCAGACAGCAGGGAAGTACAGCCTGCCCTTTGTTTTTGTACTTTGTTTTTGCTGTTGCCTATCAGACTTTTAATCTATTTTGATATTTTATTGTGAAACTTAATAGTCTTGCAGTCAGAACAAAAGCGTATTAAGAAGAATGGATGTTTACATATTCTCTGCTTTTATGGATGTTAGAATATTAGATACGTTTATTTTAAAGTGTTATTACTAGGGAAAAGGTTCATTATGTTTGACGTTATATGGAGTAATGATTGATGAAAAGAGACATTATTATGATGCCCTTTATGTAGATTATGTATATTTTTAGTGTTATGTTGATGTTGTTGCCTTCCTTGAATGTTTTCAAAAGGAGGCACCCATGCTGGACAAATGGCCAGAGTAGAGCTTTTATACCTGTATTTGATAATGTCAGGTATAAAAGCTCAGACTATTCCAGTAGTATCCTTTAGTTTAATAGTTAGGTGTCCATTTTGCCTTTTTTCTGCTTGTTCATAAACTACTACATTAAAAATGATGCTGAGAATTACACTGATGACTTCTTCATGTAAGTAAATGAGATCGTCTGTTATGAACAGCACACTTTTAAATGAGAGGCAATGGAAAGGCTACTGCTGCAAAATGGAATGAGCTAGAAAGTGTGCATTTCTGTTGCTATAACCTAATAGAGGTTATGCACTGATAGAGGGAACAAGGAAGCTGGCACAAACCTAGCTCTAGCTGTCAGTTTTAGGCTAGAAGCTTTTCCATTCATTTATAATGAAATCATTCAGAAATAACTTCAATTGGGCTGTGAAAGCTCAATTTTCTATTTTGCTAATTTTTTCTTTCAATTTTTTTAAATAAGTGAGGTTTCTGTGGAAACTTTTTTCTAGTTGTTTAATAAAATATTCTGAATTCTCACAATTACCTTCTCTATTTCACAGAATATGCACTAGCTGTAAAATATACAAACATCTATGGAAGTTTGATATGTATGGTATGTGATGACCATTTTGGGGAGTTTAGCAAGTCATACAGTCTAGAGTAGGATCCTTTACTCTAGAAAAAAAATAATGTAGTCCTTTCTATTTCTAGACACCAGGCTTTCTCATCAAGAAAAGTGATTTTCAAGAGCTACACTAGTAATGAAAAAAAATTCTCAATGACCTGGAAAGCTAAGGCAAACAGTGGCTACCTATGCCAGCTGTAAAGAAATTAGCTCAGGTGCCAGAAGTTGCTTAGTCCCAGTAGCAGGGAGCTCCATGAAGTTCAATATATCTTGTTCAGAAAGGCACCAGAGGTAGACTACTTCTAGAACCAAGCTAGCTTATTTAGCGCTAACTCAGGTGTCTCTGTACTGTATCATAGTGTCACTAGATCAGATTCCTCCTAGACAAAATAAAACTTAATGAGATAGTTCTTTATAATTCTCAATTTGATAAGGCTAGCATAAGGCAATACAAGAGATTTCCCATTCTATATATCCATTCCCAATATTTATTTCAAAGCTAGACTATAACACACATAAATTACTCGATTTAAAGTTCCAAAAATGAGATCAATTGGTCATATACAGATCATTAGAGCAATGATGATCTCCTTGATTTTCAATTTCTTCCACCTTTTTTTTCTCTTTTTTCCTAATTGGTTCCTAGTAAGCATTTTCTAAAAACCCACAGCTTAATCTTGAGTCTCACAATATGTTGTATTCTTAACTGAGCCCACCTCCTAGAATTTGAACCTACTTCTTCTTTGACAATCCTGCTTTCACTTTCAAGGCTACAGAGAAAAGTTTGAGAATGTGAACTTTACATGTCCCAACTGAAAAGTACAAATAAAAATCTACATTTTATTATTGTTAGCATTAATTATATTAAGCCAATCTCCTGATTCTTTTGAGGCTTCACTCACAAGTTTTGAATACTTGGAGCTGGTAAGACTGCAGCCTTAATTATCTCATCCCTAATACATATTTAATTGAAAAGATGAGCATCGTCAGAAATCAACTATTTTTTCCCAAAATCTTTCACCCAGCTCCAGTCTTTTACTCAAATTTTGTAACATGACTAAGATGTTCTAAGTAGAGCCTTGAAGGTAGGTGTTTGTAAAGGGGGTTTAACTTGGAAAAGTTAAGTTGCATCTACACGTGCTTAACAACAGAATATACTAATTAGCTGTGGTGTAAAGCATCACACTCTACATGTGCCCCAATATTAGGTTGTCATAAACTGATTAATGCTGCCATAAGATAGTATTGGCAAATACAGTACTATCTTACAGCAGGGTAATTTACTGTGATTAAACACATGTGTAGAACCTGACTGCAGGTATAACTTGCACCCAGTCAGCTCAGCCAGTTGGGGACCAGATGCTAGCCTGCCACTAGTCACATAGCTCTGTACTTTCAGCACCCTTATGCCCCAGCCAGCTCCTCCACTGCCTGATGCTGCCACCTGGAACCTGGAGCTGACCCCCGCATCTCCCTCCAGCCCAGGCCAAGCAGGGTAAGAGTGACCCTGGCATAAGCTGCTCTACCCCAGCTCAAATTGCTGCTGTCCCAGGCGCACACGTAAACGCTGTGCCTGGGACTAGTTTACTCCAGCTCAAACTGCTCAAGAGTTTATTGCTTTGAATTAATTGCACATGTAGATCCACGCCTTGATACTAAAAAATTCTATTGACAATTCTGGGGAGGAGGGGAAAAATATGTTTTGAAATGAAATTTCAAAGTTTTTTCTAGGAGGCTAAATATGTCAAATAAAAGGGAGTAAAAAAGCCAAACAATTTATTTCAAAATGAAATGAAGCCTGGGAACCCAGGCTACAAACCTCCCAGTACCCATTAAAAGAGATATCTTGACAAGCCAGGCTCAAGCTGGGGTTGAATTTCCAAGGTCCCAGATGATGTTGGGGCTGAATTTCCAAGGTCCCAGATGAAGAGCTTGGGCTTCTAGGGCCCCAATTGTTCTACACTCCCCACAGAATCTAGGCTTATCAAGGTAACACTTCTAGGCCTGACCCAGGGTATGGAAAGGGGGATTGTGAGGAAAAACAGTTTAATGATTGTGTGATAGAAAGATAATATAGTAATGGGTGCCATGAACCGTATTTTCACGCATATACCCCACCCACGGGTATAAGCCGCACCCACGTATAACCCGCGGAATATTGTATTTTTGTAAATAAGTTCGTGTATACGCCGTACCTGTGTATTCCCCGTGGTGGCATATATATGGGGAGGCGGCACAGCCCGGCCTGCCTGGGCCTAGCGGGGAGGTGGCGCGGCCTGCCCCGGCCCTGGCCCCAGCCCCCCACAGGGAAAAAAAGTCTGCTGATAGCCTGCACCCATCCACTTTTTTTGTAAAATCGCGTATACCCCACGGGATATAGGCGCTTAAATATGGTAAGTGCCTCAGGATAGTTAATGTGGCAGTGAAATTGATAGGAAAATATACATTTCTGAGAAATATTGTTTCCAAATGTCAGCAGGGCAGTGGTACAGTTCAATTTTGTTTATATTTCAAGCTTTGCTTCACCACAATGTAAAATACAAATAAAAGCAATCAAAGGTATGTCCTTATTGCATGACCCTAAGAGCTAGGACAAAATGTACATTTTTATTGTGCCTATGCTTGGCAATATTAGTCAATATTTAAGTAAGGTGTATTGTTTCCATTATGAGAAATTGATATTGTATCAGGTGTTACTTTGGTGCAATCCTATTTCTTTATGAAGAATCTACACAAAGTTTTATTTCATTGAACAGAAAAGGAATCAAACAGTAGGGGACAGTTTCCAAGCTCGTCTGTCCAACAAGCCCACTAACCCACAAGTTCTTCCTCATATTTCTCACTTGGCCATGCTTTGCTTCATGAGCTTCTCAGGCTAACGCCTCACTTTTCTGATCTTGGTCTGTTTTATGGAGGGCTTTTTTACTACTTCTAAATACACACACACACAGCTGCTATTTTTTTAATCGTAGCCAGTACCTATATTCATATAGCTCAGTCTCTGACCAGCCTTGCATATAGGCAGTATTTTGGAAGGTGAGTCCACCACTACAGTAACTAGCTTAACTGCTTCGTATATTTATCTTGAACGAAAGCCCCCTGTCACACTCCCCCCACAACTCCAACCATCCAGTTTCCATCATAATATGCTTATATGCAAAAGTTTTATAAAATCTGTTTACAAGGAACAAAGAATATACCAACCATATTGAAAAAACTACAATAATGCAGTTGGAAAAATAAAATTATAACACTATAATCATCAAATATAGTCTGTACATAGCTCTTATGAAAATGTTGTCAAAGATAATAAGCTTTTATAAATGGATAAACATATTTTTGAAATATCTTGTATTCAATGCCATAGTATTTATTTTTGATACACAACATAATTTTATATTACACTATGCATATGAAGGATAATTCAATTTTGTGCTCATTTATTTTTAAGATGAGGCAGAATTATGCAAGATAATAGGCATACGAAATATTTTCAGTCAATCACTACTGCATGTTTAGGTATGAAAAATAAACAGAAAACAATTTTTAAAAAATGTAATGCATCAGTTCCTCAGCTGGTATAAATTAATTTAGTGCTATGCCTATTTACAGCAGATGAGGCTCTAACCATAAGAAAGATTCCTAGAATAATAAAATATTACTACCTAGTTTTGCAAAAAACAAAACAAATCCCTCCAACTTTTTTCACCTCCAAAAAGGAGAATTATCTATATTTCAAAACTGTGTTCTTGTTTCTACTTTGTTAATTAAAATGCACACATAAAAAAAAATCCAAAAAATCATGTTTCTGAATTCTTTTTTCCACTACGGATTATAACTCATAACTCTTATGGTTAGTAACATAACCAAATAAAATCAGGGATGTTATAAAATAATAAAGGCTACATTTACAGGCATGAATGGGAAAAAAAGAACAAATGTAGTGACAGAAGCATCAGACACAAGGCATGGGAAATGATCGTACTACTGTTAGGCACTAATATCATCTCACCTGCAGTACTACATCTACTTTGAGCCACGCATTTTAAAAGGATACACAAAAACTGGAGAAGATCTAGAGGTGAGCGACAAAGATAAGGGAATTGGAATGCAAACTATATGGGGAGAAGTTAAAGAAGACATGTTTGTCAGATCTGGAGAAAAGGAGATTAACAGAGGAAATTAACATCAATTTTCAAATATCTGAAAGGCTGCCATAATGAAAATTAAAAAAAAAAAGTTTTTCCATGCATATCCCAGAAAGAAAGACACAAAGCAATGTTAGGCTACAGAAAAACAGTTGCCAGTCAAATGTCAGGAAAAGCTTATTACCTGTAAGACCAGTGAAACAACTAAACAAGCTGCCTTGGGAACTTTTCAAGAAAAGGCTGCATAGGGATGGTTTAAGAATAGCGTTTCCAGCCTCTGGGCAGGGAGGAGTGTCACAGAGTGATCTGTCCCTTTAAAAAGAAACAGTGGGCACAACTACACCTGCAATTAGTGCACACAAACAAACTCCAGAGCTTATTGCTGTGGAGTTTTTTGCTCCCAGGTGCACCATTTGAATGATGCACACAGGATCAAAAAACCTCTGCAGTATGTTGCTCCAGAGTTTATTTTTGTGGAGCACATTGAGGCCAGTCAGAGAAGCCCCAGCTGGCAGCAGCCCAGGGCTGCTCCAACTAGGCTCATTGTGCTGTGGGGAGGCTGGCTGGGGCATGAGGGTGCTTCAGTGTGGGGCTAGCTGACAGGCAAACCCCACATGAAGCACCCATGTGCCCCAGCCATCCAGGCAGTCTCTCAACGGGTGCTGCTGCCATGAACAGACTCCAGAGCAGGCTAGTACTTGTAAATACAAGTGTTCAGAGATTGCATAGACATTAGGGCTGGAAAGGACCTTGAAGATCATCAAGTCCAGCCCCCTGCCCAGGGGCAGGAAGTCAGCTAGGGTCAAAGGATCCCAGCAAGATAAGCATCCAAACATTTCTCAAGAGAGTCCAGAGTAGATGCCTGTACCACTTCTGAAGGGAGTCTATCCCAGGACTTGGGGGTTTTGCTGCGGAGTTTATTAGTTTCATGCACCCTAATAAGGCACACATATAGACAGAGCTAATTAGGCAGCTCTACAGTGAACATCTCATGTAGTCACACCTAGTGAGCTCCATTGAGAGTCCAGCTGCAGGGACATTTGCATAGGCAGGAAGCACCCCAATAGGAGCCTTATAAAAGGTCCCAGAAGAAGAAGAAGAAAAAAAAGCAAGCTGTGAGTAGAACAGCTTGCTACCAGGAGGGGCAAGGCTGCTGTGTTGGGGCCAGAGCTAAAAAGCTCTCCTTCTAGTGCTCAGAATATGGCAGAAGATTTGATTTTGTTTATTTATTTGAGAGGACTGGCTGAGGAGTCTCTCAAGAAGCAAAACATGCCTGAAGAAGGCAGCAGGCTAGACAACGCACATCCAAGAGTTTATTTATTAGATTAGATGACCCTTGAGGTGCCTTCCACCCCTATCATTCTATGATTAAGAATACATGTGGTGCATCTGTTCATTAAGACTGCAGACACATGTTCAAAGGACTGTAAACATTCTCCCAGGTTCTATTTCTTGGTAGAGAAACTTACTTGGAAATCCCTGAACAGATATTTAAATGCCAAACCCTTGAGGAGAAGAGAGCTTGAAGTATTTATGCTGGACAGTGAGGGCCCCCCATGTGCACACATCTCAACATGCTCTGCAGGTTCTCTCCATCTGCGTGGAGAGGTACAGCAGTAGTCCACAGGGCAGGTCTTATTGCCTGACTCAGAGTGCTCGGGGTCAATATATGTCTCCTTGCACACAATATGGGGATTATGAAAGGGATTCATTTGTTGCTTTGCTTGGATGGAGCAATAGAGTCCAGCCCAAGCCTCCTGATAAGGGGTTGTGGGGAGAAAAACACTTTGGGATGTCAGAGGACTGTGCTGCAGCTTCTCTGAGAAGGAAAAGTATACAGACTTTCATCTTCTCGGGAGAAACTCTCTAGGGAGTGATTTAATCCTGATATTCCCAAATTGTTGTTCTCCTGGGGCAGCTCTGGGAGAAAAATCTTGAACATCTGTACACTTGTGGTTTCTAATGGGAAAGCAGTGACTCTCCCAATAGAAACAAAATATTTTTACATGATCTAAGTGTCAAAAGATATTGCTATTGTCTATGTACACACTGAACAAAATGTAAAGGGGATTAGATGGCAAATTTAAATAATAATTACTAAATAAATATTTTAATTAAAATACCTGGACATGTTTGACACTTGTAGCTGAACTGTGATAGTGAAAAGTTACTGTACATTCAAAAGCTGCAGTGGCTGTCTGTAGTTTCTGGGAAAACATACCTGAAAACTATATTTAGGGCTTCATGCTTTACTTTAGTTCTTACTCCAGAAAAATGTAAGCCCTGAAGCAAATGGGATGGATAAAGCAACTAATTTCTAAAAGAGATAAAGGATTTTACTCCACCATGCACAGAAACATGTTCAGCAGTCAACAGAGCAGCACAGATCAGGGCAACCCAAATGAAATATTAAATCAGCAGCCAGACAGACAGTGGAAAATTGAAAGAAACAGAAGCTGGAAATAAAGAAAAAGATGACTTTTGACAGCTTGAAAACAACCCCCCCCCCCGAAACATTACAGTTTTATCACAGTTTACATGTATCCTGACATAACTGTCTCACCCCCAAAGTTTGGCCTCAGCTTCTGCTATTTGGAGATTTTCTCAAATTCTCAAACATGCCTCCATGCTCTCAGGTTTTTCATCTTCCCTATGGTTGTGAGTGCTTCAGGGGGCAGAGTCTTATGTGATGCAAATAAAAATTACAGTGAAAGGCCAAGGGGATCTCCTGTGACAAAAGATGCCTTAAGGTGATTTTAACTGGGGCCAAGCACCATAAAATAGCAGTCTGTTTTTCAAATTCTTACCTTCACGGGCAAGAAATATTTACCCATGTACATAAGCAACAGTTTTTTTTATTATTAATGGCCTTTCTCAAGTTACTACCTTTGTAGCTGTAACTGTCTTTGAATTCAGACAGAAGGCTGTAGAAGAAGGTAGACTAGCTCATGCCACCTTGCCCTAATCTTTTGCCTGATTTTAGACTAACATGGCTAAACCCTTCTCTGTTTTTAAATTGTTGCCTCTTTATGATTAGGTATATGGATCATTTGTATGTTAAAAAGAAAAAAAGGCAGGATAACATATATATATACATGTACATTCACACCAGAATCAGCACCTAGGAACCCACGCCTCAATCATCTCCTGCTGACATTGGAAGAAGTGTGGCCAGTGTGTGTCTCTTTACAAAAGCTTTCCATATTTCTCAGTCCTGTAACTATTGCATAGTATTTCAAAACTGTTCATAAGTGCTTTGAATAGCTTTAATAACCTTGAATCCAAATGAGCCAATATCTTTTTAGCCTATAATAATAAGTCTGCCTGTCTTAATCCTTCCCTTCAACTCTGCAACTCTTCAGGTTAACAATGCTCAACCTTTTGGTGCTGCAGGCTGGATGAGTGGGAAGGGAATGTCCACCAGATGGATCAGGATGTGCTCACCATGATCAGACCCCACATGACCTCCTTCAGCCCTGCACTGCCAGCTGGTCTCAGGCCCCGTGCCAGCTCTGCAGTCTCACATTTCCAGATTGGAGCCCCACATTTCTTCCCTCAGCTCCACTCAGGGCCTACTGCTTCTTCTTTCAGCCTGGCACCACCAAATCAGGGATTCTGTGCTGCCAGATCAGATCCCCATGCTGCCTCCAGCATAGGGCCTTTTGTGCCCAGATTGGATCTGGGCTACCTCTTCACACCAATCTAGTTTCATGGAGAGCCCCAATGGCTGGATAACAATCTGGAAATTTGCCAGCAGGGGCATGGCAATTGCTGTCACTGTTCCCAAATTTTTGGACCCCTGGGCTGGATGGCATGGCTCCATAGGCTGAATCTGACCTTCAGGGCAGGGGTTGATCACCCCTGCTTTAGGTTAGTTTAACAGCAATAAATTATTAAATAGCCACAACTTATGTCTATATAATCTTCTTCCTAAATGAAAGAAGGAAAGCTGCAGAAACAATTGGCAATAGGTTTAGGACACAGAAGGAGAGCAACTGAGAGTGACTTCTCTTGGTTTCCAAATCATCTAATCACATTGTTTCCTTTCTGACCTACATCTCTAAACAGTATCTCATCATGTCTCATTTTATAGATTCTTATGTACTAGAGGGAACGAGATTTATGGAGATTAAAAGGTTCTCTCTACCTGAATTCCAGTCATCAGTATCTTTTTTTTAACCCTGCTCACAAGAGCCCTTCTATAATGGAAGTTAACTACTCTCAGAAGCCTTCAGGTTATACAGCAAAGCTTTTTTTTTTCTTTTTTTTTTTAAAGACACAATTAAGACAGAAAGCTTTGTAATTCTCTTAAGGCTTTTGTGAAGCATCTCAAAGGGAATTTGTTTTGACAGATAATTTACTGATCGCGTTATATAAAGACTACCCTGCTTTATCCTGTATTTTCTTATAGAAATTGTGGGAAATGAGCCACCCAGTGAAAAAGTGCGCCCTGTATTTGTCCTGATGAACTTATCAATAATTAAGAATAGCTTTTTAAATTTTTTTTGCAGAAACAATTTAACTAATTTAGGAAGATCTCCCCTTCCCTTTCTCCCCCACCACAAATAATGACAATGTCCTAAAAGCTTATAATGTCTACATGTTAAAATGAGCAAGCATTTTTTTCTAAATTATTTTTTTCTCCTAAAGCATTGTATAATGCTGCTGTAGAACACTTGAAACAGTTGCCACACTCTGCTTAATAGATGTGTTCTTTCATTGGTGATCAGGCAGCTCCTGGCTATGCAGAGCCAGAAAATGCTTTATGCTGAACCATATAATGTGGAACGTAAGGGCAAATAAAATGTCTGACCTTTTTTGAGGTTATCTCATGTAATATTTTATCAATAAGTGGGAAGAAAATATAATGTCACTTCTGATAAAGTTTCCAGGTGACACAAATATTAGAGAAAGAAGTAAATGAACAGATTAAAATTAAATTTAAATTTAAAATTAAAATTAAAAGATTAATGTAATTTGGACCTCCTAGTAAGTTAGGTATAGGCAATCACTACTACCTTCAGGAAGATTATACATTCAGGAACAATAAGTAGTCCATATTTTTGTAGTGGAGTGTTTTGTGCAGGGAAGTCATTAAGAAAAGTTCTCAGAGGGTGGTGCAAAGGAGCCAACTGAACATAAGCTCCCCCTCCCCTCAAACTGTGGACCAGAAGACTAATGCAATGCTTGGCTATATAAATGAGAATATCAAGAAGTAAAGAGGTATTATTTGGTGTAAGTACAACTGCTACTGGAATATTGAGACTAGTTCTGGAGTTGATTAGTTGAGTCTGCTACAGCATGGTAATTACTGTGCTCCAGCCAGGGTCTTCATCTCATGTGTCAGCGTCCCCGTGCTTCGAAATGGCTGTGGGGGCACAAGCTGTAGTTCAAGCACCCCCACTGCAATTTTGAAGTGCGAGGATGCTGGTACATGAAACACAGTTGTACTCGTCTCAACAGAGAGCCACTCTAATGCTGCCCCCACCCCCTGGAACACACATAAAAAGTGCCCAAGAGAACTAGGAAAGAGACCCTCTCCTTTAAGCAGCAGGAGAGCCACAATATTTAAGAGCATGTGTTATGCTGAATTGAGTAGGAGTAAGGTGGATCTCACTGAGGTTCTGGGATTATCTTGCTGGATACTGCAAACCAGAATTCTGAAATGCTGGGATCTACTATGTAGTTGGCTTGATGTCACCACTGCCTCTTCTTTCTATCTGTCTCTTTCTCTGCCCCTCTCTCAGACACACACATAAGCAGAGAGAAAGAAAGAGGGTCTACAATGCTATCAGATCTTGTGATTTTATCTTGTATTTCCTATTTTCCTGGAGTCAGCTAGGGGAAAATTACACAAAATTGTTCTAACCCTGACACTTGGAGAGAAGGGAATCATCTTATAAATTAACTGGTTGAAAGTGTGATCCTACATAGCTAAATATTAAAAACAAATATAAAGAACCTGCATTGCTTCAGTATTTAAAGTCTCCTGAACCTTAAGACTCAGAAGACTCTCATGATTTTAGGAGGACCTAATTGCTAACTTTTTGAACAATGCTTACGGTAAGCATTATTGTGTGCACGCAGACACAAATCCACAACCATACTGAGAGAGTGAGTATATCAGGGAAGCAGAGGCAATAATTAATCAGAATTGGTATATAAGGTCTTTTTTATATTTGTAGATGAAAGATAAGTTTAGGACATATATATAGTGCCTATCTACATAGGGGTGTGTATATAACATAAGCATATATGATAATATTTCTTGCTCTTTGGAATGTATTAATGTTGCATGTTTTTTGTGCCTTGTATATTATTAACCACCTAATAAAACATTACTTAACTTAAAAATGAATTTATTTATGTAGAAATGCCACTGTTTAAAAAACAAATCAGTGCTATTTAAGGGAACTATCAGAAACACTTTTTTTGTCTGAGTAAGATGTTATACTATAGGTAAAATGGACTACATCAGAAACCCGTTTTTTTCCCTCCCTATTTTTGCATTATTTGGTTACTATTTCCACTCCCATTTTACTGTTACTACATATTTTGTCGCCTCAGCACCAGTGTCATGACTAAAGCCAATTGGTACTGGTGAAGCTAAAAGACTGCTGAAAACTACTCTCCAACTGAGTCCCATCAATGGCAGTTATTGATTCAGAAGGGCATGCTGTGACAAACCCAGCAGTATTAGATAGCTCTCTTTCCTACTTTTTTTTTTTTCCTTTTGGCTTGGGCTCAGTTGCTCTGCAAAGCAGTTCACCTACATTAACCAAAACTTGCTTCTTAATTTTAAATGAAAAAGGAATCAGAGGCATCATGTATTTATTGCCTGTTTGACTATGGAAGCTTTGAGATGTATATATTTTCCTACTGTGGCCAATTGTTATAACAAAGGAAAATAAATTTTTAAATTATTGGCAACATTGTAGACCCTTGGTCCTTCTTAATGGCCATATGCTATATAACGTGTGAATTTTGCAACTGATTATCATAAATTACAGCTGCTTAAGGTATACCTGACCACTATGTTTGAAATTTTATTTGCTGAAGGATCTGAAGCAAGCCAATTGTGAAAATTGTGGTTTAAGCTAATATGTATAATGGAGAGACATCTTTTCAGCTAACAAGATTACTGGTAATATTTCTCTAGGGCACTCAATACTTCTTTGTTTCCATATCTAGGCAAATGTCCATAGCCCTAAGCTCAGCTACCATTGTTTCCAATTAATTTTTGGTTTGCTCAGAATGGAGAAATGAGAAAAAAAATAAGGGCCAATTGGTGCCATTAAAATAGACTGATGTTATAATATTTGTATGCTATATGCATAAACAATTACATTCACATACTTCTCTACTTACCACCACAAAATAGCAGTGATGAGTTAATATTAGTATTGATTATTACCATATATCTGTCTTCCACCAGTCATGACACAGAGCCACCTTCATATTACCTGTCCATAACCCTTTAAAGTAGATGACCCAATGTGAGCTGAATCCTATATTTTGATCTGTCTTTGCCATTAATTCAACATTCATTCTGTCCTATTCTTCTTTGCCTTACTGTCTAGTTTCTTTCCTCTACAGTTCAACATGTTTATCATGTAGCTTTTATTAATTAAAATTGTCTTCCAAAAGAATACAAAATAGAATACCGTTGGGATACGGAGCTTTCCATACTTGTAAACATAATCTACTCTTCATATTTTATTACTTTGGGTTAAATATATTTCCTAAATTTGTTTAAAAAAATCCATTTCTTCCCCTGTCTCCAATGTTTCACTTGTCAGTTTTTTAAAACTCTGAGAACGTCAATGTTCACCAATGTAATGTTCTTTAAAGATGCACAGATCAGGAAGTGATTAAGAATCAGGCCCCTGCATCATGAAGTTTTCTTGTTTCCTCTTTTTTTAAAGCCTTGCTAATTGAGTAGGTGAATTGAATGAATAAGGCTTTTGTTCCTAAGCTGTACATGAAGTAACACTGAATAATAACTCCACCAGAGATTAAAACTGCTTGTCAATATCAGAAAAAGGGCATTTAGGCTAATACTCATTTCATACCATGATTGATATTTATGAAAAAGAAATGGACAAACAGTTTTGAATTGTAATTGTGGGGTTAGACAGACAGATAAAAGGCAGGAAGTTGGCTGCAGCTATGATAGCCCTTGAGAAAATAGATTTGCATTGTATGTATTAGTTTTTTCTCTGTATTTCTGGTGTAGTAAGGCTCCAAGCTTAGATTTCTGAGGTTGTCAGGACAAACCCCGCTTACAATTCTAACAGGAGGGTAATGGGTTACTGACTATTAGGAATAAAATAAATCCAGGAAAATATGTTTTACCCTTTCACAAAGGGACATCCCCCTTTTCTTTCATTAGTCCCAGGCTTAAAGCCAACACAAGATTTACTTCTCATTCAGAGCTGCATTTTCTAGACTGTCTCTCTTTATTTAAAGTCAGTAAAGCCTAGCCTCAAGCACTCCAAAAGTTTCACTTACACATTTACCTACCTAGTGTAGTTTTTGATGAAACTGCATAACAGATTCAATGTGCATTCCTGGTGCAGTTTAAGTGACCTAATTCTAACCTGCAATGCAATAGTTCAAGAAAATAACTGTCAGTGGAAACAAATTCACCATTCAATTCATTCTCAGGAATAGTTTCCTAAAACTGTGTACCTACAAAAGAAGAGATGGCAAGGCACCATCTGTCTGCTTGTACTTACTAATGAAGGGTCACAGCAAAAACTTATACATCAAGTGAAAAAACTCTCTAAACCACAGCACCTGATTCTGAATTGCATAAAGGTCCTTTAACTTCCTGCAGAAGTATACTGGAGTATTAAAGTAGACTGTAATAGCACCTTTTGGGCACAGGATCTCCCTAGCTAGTATGAAACCTAACTTCTGGTTCCACAGAGCCATTCAGCCACTTTCAATACAGGTTTTAGGCAGAATTTAGGCACCTGAATCCATAGCTGTTATCTGAAAATCCCCTGCTCAACTGAGGCATAATCCTGGAGATGTGTGAACTCTGTAGCCTCCCTCCTGTTTATCATTAAAGTTCCCTAGGCATATAATTAATATATGGGTTGCCCTATATATAATATATAATGGGTTGCCCCATTCTGCATGCTGAGAAGTGCTGTAATCTTGAAAGAACTGCACATCTAGGTGTGGGGCTAGGTACAGACAGTCAAAAAGCCTGAGGCTGAATTGATTCAACTGATTTAGTCTTTTCAGGTTAGTCTAAACTGCACAGATTAAATTGAAACAGAAGTGAACAGACATTCAGGAAATGCAGCCACATACCTACCATGGCTCAGGACAGAAGCTGGGAGGTGCTAGAGCATGGCTCTCTGGCTGTGGTCACTTCCTCTTCCTGCTGCCCCTGAGGTCACTGGGATTTGCAGTCCAGAATTACAGCAGCAGGACTCTGCAGGGTTTCTCAATACTTTCTCTTCCTTCTTCCAGGTGTCTCTGGAATTTGTAGTCCACAATCACAGCCAGAAGTAAGTTTGAGATGGGGAATGGGGTGTTTAGCCCCCCCTCCCTAGCCCCAGCCAGGGTTTGTCTGGGGAAGGGGGAGTTCCCCTCTGTAGACTGGGCTGCATCCTTAGCTAGGCTTGTTCCCCTCCTACACCCTTGTCAGCCAGCCCTCACTGCTTCAGCTAGGAAGCAGAGGGATGGAGCTAGCTGTGCTTTCTGGAGCAGACAGCACAGCCCAGCCCAGGGCTGGAAAGCATGCTGGGATGCTGGAGGACTGTGATTTAATTTGAACCCAGACAGGGTCTAGGACAAGAAGTTTCATAAGCCAGTTTGACTCAGATCAGTTAAGTCTGTTACTACATTCAACTAGGTTTATCTTAAACTAATTTCAGGCATTTTGAAAACAAACTTCTGTTCTGTTACAAGTTTAAGCCAGTATCTGATCACTTAAACTGGCTTATGTGTAACTTCTGTCCCTAGCCAAGAAAAATAAGAATCCTGATACAAAAGTGAGATTTTCCACCTTTGAGTAGGGTCTCCCAGCACCTGATTCTTAGAACATATCTAACACATTTTAGGTGCTTGTATATGCAATGGGGGTTTAATTTGGTTTAGTTGTCCTTAAATTGAAATGGTGGGTTTTTTAAAACTCACTGTTTCCACCATTTCAATTTAGGGAGAATTTCATAGATTTCATAGATTTCATAGACATTAGGGCTGGAAGGGACCTCAGAAGATCATCGAGTCCAGCCCCCTGCCCAAAGGGCAGGAAGTCAGCTGGGGTCATAGGATCCCAGCAAGATGAGCATCCAGTTTCATCTTGAAGGTGTTCAATGAAGGCGCTTGAACCACCTCCGGTGGCAGGCTGTTCCAGACCTTGGGGACTCGGACAGTAAAGAAATTTTTCCTTATGTCCAGCCTGAAACGATCTTGAAGTAGTTTGTGACCATTCGCAGGCTAAAGAGTCCCAGGGCTCTCAGCCTGTCATCGTAGGGTCTGCTTCCCTGACCTCTGATCTTGTGTGTGGCTCTTCTCTGGACTCTCTCAAGCTTCTCCACATCCTTTTTGAATTGTGGAGCCCAAAACTGGACACAGTACTCCAGCTGCGGCCTCACTAAGGCCGAGTACAGGGGGAGAATGACGTCCCGGGATTTGCTTGAGAAGCATCTATGGATGCAAGCCAGCGTTTTGGTCGCTTTACTAGCCGCCGCATCGCATTGCAGGCTCATGTTCATCTTGTGGTCAATGATGACCCCCAAGTCTCTTTCTTCCATAGTGCTAGCCAACATAGCACTGCCGAGCCTATAAGGATGCTGCGGGTTTTTTTTCCCAAGGTGGAGAACCTTGCATTTATCGGCGTTGAACACTATCAGATTCTCGTCCGCCCACTTGCTGAGCCTGTCCAGGTCAGCCTGGATAACCCGCCTGTCTTCTGGTGTGAATCAAACTAAACCGCTGTTGTGTATACAGAAGGGTTAGAGGATCCAATCCTTAGAGCTTACCTGCCTCTCCAGTGGCAGAGTTGGGAGGGTGAGCTGCTGGTGGGCAGAGCAGTCCCTGAGCTGTGTGGGGCAGGTGGTTCTGGGGGGTGCTGCAGACATGGAGGGAAATACCGGGCATGCACAGCTCAGGCAGGCAGGCTTCAGGAGGATAAAAAAATCAGGCTCCTCACTGTCTTTTTTTATCTTCCTTCAGTTGAGCCTGCCTGCATGGGCTGCCACCAGGTTGCACAACCCCTGAGATCTGTGGGGCCTGGTGCTTCCCTTCACAGCCATAGTGCTCCCTGGGACTGCCTGGGCTGTGTGCCAGCAGGTGGGTGCCACCTAGGGGTTGCCACAGCTATGGAGGGAAGCACCGGGGTCCTCTGAAGCTCAGGGACTGCTCCACCTGCCAGCAACTTTCCCCCTACCTGGGCCACTCCAGGAGAGGCAGGTAAGCTCCAGCACCCCTCCACCATCCCCACCATCTGGGACCACCCAGGAATGGCCAGCTTGCCACTGAAGCACAGCAGCAATGTGGCAGGAGGGTGGCTGAGTGTGCTGGTGGTGGGAGAAGGTGGCAGGTACAGTGCATCGGGTACTGGAAGCCTGTCAAGTCCAAACTTCCCCGAGCACGTTTGCTTCCAGCACCCTGTGCACCGTTGTGCTTTGTTACATAGCTAACTAAAACACCTTGGATGGGTTTTACCTTGCTACTTAACAAAGTTATTTAAAGCGGAATACGCCATTGAGTGTGTAATAGCAATGTTATTAAAGCAGGATACTCTACCGAGTGTAAATAGCAATGCAACGGTGCAAACGGGAAATTAAGCAACTTTAAAGGCCAATTTTGTTGAGTGTACAAAGGCCCACTGACAGAAAGTAGCTCCAACCAAAATGCAATAGTGGCTGCTTTATTTTAAAAACAGGCAGCAGAGGAGATGATACTGCTGGTGCCACCCAACTTGTATATAATAACATAGTGATTAGAGCACTCAGACACAAAGTGGGAAGTCTGGACTCAGCTCCCTGAGGGGACACAAATCTATCTCCCACTTTAAAGAAGAGTTCCTTAACTAGGATGCTTCAGGCTGTTCTGAGAAGAGGATATGTTCTATATCTCCTATTGATGTTGTTTAACTAGACAGCAAAGTATTCAAGGTTTATTTGTCCTAAGAAAAAGCAGAAGGGAGAAAGTACCATTCAGTAGTCTAGCTGCTAAGGAACTCTACATGTAAAAGGTTTCAATCTACAGTACTAGACCTGTATGTCATCCAATGACTGTTTAATTGAAAATGGTTCAATAATTTGGTGGCAAGCTTTCAAACCGAAAACTCACCTTGCTTGAATAAGTTGCCTAACAAATTACAGAGCAATGCTTCTTCTTGTGATCTCCCCTTGGCCCAGTAAAACTTGAATTCTTTGCTGCACATTGTAACAACTTCCATAGGAGGAGCTGAAAGTCTCCTACCCTGGCTCTCTCCACACACACTAGGTGCATCTACTCATCTCCCTATGGTGATATAGCAACGCGCTACATTGCCATATGGCATGCTACAGTGACATACCAATCATGAAGTTCTGCACGCGATTGCTAGCTACAGCACTGTAGCAGCACGCTCCCCACTTACCGTGTGCTGCTACAGCAACGTAGCAGGGAAAATATAAGCATGTGCTACCCGCATGGCACGGTATGGAAGGCTACCATGTTTTAGTACTTTCAATAGGAAGTTCTAAAACATGGCGTAGTAACAACGTCGCCATATGGCAATGTGTAGACACGCTCACTGAGAACATAGATTGGTGGTTAGGACTGTATTCTGGAAGTGGAAGATGTCGGTTTGAATTCCCTCAGGCTGAGGAGGGACCTGAACCTGGTTTTCCCTTCCTTGATGAAGGTTATCTTCTATATTTTGAACTCCACTCAGTTCTATTAAAAAACGTTTATAGGCCCCTACCCTCAAGAGAGGATTGAAGGCTATGGATGGAAATATCTCTACATAGCTGTAAAGGTAGCCTAAGGCCCAGGGATGAGTGGGGTTCTCAGTAGTTTTTTTAGTTAGCTCTAGACTGCTCCTTTTTAGCCTCCTGACTGGTTTGGGTCCAATCTAACCTAGGCATGTAGGAATAACACATGATTACTTGATTTATCCCTTATTTAACTCTGTAATAAAGTGTCATGTTGTCACATGACCTGCTCGTCAAGATGGCTCCCTACAAATAGATGTTTAATATGGCACAAGGTCAGTTGCTGGCAAGGAGGCCATCTTCTATTGATAATGAATGAAATTGACTAAAGGACGAGGCGCATGACTAGAATACCATTTTATATTTCATCCTAGCTTCTTAAGGAGTGACTTTATTCCAGACTGAAGTGATTTATATACCATGGATATAGCTGTATGTAGTATGTACACTTTTATACCTTGGTGATGTAAAGTTACTCCATAGCAAATACATTGTGCCAGCATCTTAACTCCTCTCATGCAATACATAGAAAACCCAGAATTCTGGATTCCACTTCAGGAGTCACTACCTACATGCTTAGTCTTTTACTGGATCTATCCATTGTTCCAATTCCTAGTTTAAATACATATTAAATCTTGGCTGCCGGTTTTGGGAATTAATTTACTGTGTTATGACTATTTTGCTTCCCGGTGTGCTTAAGGGAAGCAGAATGGCAGCTTCTCTACTTTATGAAAGCAACCAGGGAAAGTCCCAATGGGAAAATAACCCCAGAATACAGAGGACCCAAACATAGCCCAAATTCCCCTTCTTTCTATCACAAAGGCAAAGCACAGGAATGGAGTATCAGACCCACATTCTTTCACTTAGAATGATCTATCAAACCACTTCAATCTTCTTGATATTTGATAAACTACAACAACAAAATTCTCTTCATGAAACTTTTCCCTTCAAAACTGAGATATCATTATTACATGTGATAAAACACAAAATAGTAATGAGGCTGTCCCAGGGGAGCCGGGGCAACAGAGGAACCCCTGGTCAACAGAGAGCCCCACTTACCTCCTGTAGAGCTGGAAGAGCCGGAGGAGGGGCGCACGGCAAAACCATCGGTGTGGGTGATCAGCCGTGCATATATACGGTTGCGGCCGAGCAGCGGGGGTGGAGGACGCTGCCCGGAAGATATAAAAAGCAGCCCCGACGAGGCGATGGGGCAGCTGTTGCGAGGAGACTGGAGGGGAGAGCCCTCATTCAGAGGGAATCAGCCGCCGCACCCGGCAGCATGGAAAGCCAGGGGCAGAGCTACCAGAGGCTCCGAGAGAGTCGGCAGCGAGGCCGATAGCAGAGCCAGCGAGGAAGCCGGCTGCATAGCTGGCAGCAAAGCTGGCACAGAAACTGGCGGTGACGGTGACACCAGAGCCGGCCGGGAAGCTGCGTATAGCGCCGACAGCAGGACCAGCTGGAGAGCCTGCAGCACAGTTGGCCGCAGAGGCGGCAGTGAAGGTAGGCGCAATGCTGACGGGGAAAACAGCAGCTGCACCCGCAGCAGAGCCAGCGGCAGCATCCACGGAGGATCTGTAGAAGAGGTAAAAGTGGGTCGGGCCCAATGGGGCTTCATTGGGCTGCGATAAAGAACGGACAGAGACCCGAAGCAGGGCCAGATAGTGGACCCTTGCGGCCCCAGCGACCTTGGGAAGAGGCGGGAATTAGGCACCCCAGCAGGGGAGCCGTCTGGGTGGTGGGGACTGAGCCCAGGGTGAACCACTCGGCCTAGAGGCCAGAGGCATTGTTGTGGGCCTCTGGGTCCATTAGCTTAGAAACCCTGGTTAGCTTGGTGGTGCGGTAGGCACATACCATCACAGGGTGGTTAGATTAGAGCGTTAGGGAGCAGTAGTGGAAGGACCAGGCCAACGGTCCTCGTGAGTCATACACTGGGCCTGAAGACCCAGATGCATGGCGGACAAGCTGTAGGCAGAAGTGGGGAGAAGCCGAAGACACGAAAGGGGCCTGAAGACCGATAGCCTAAGGTGGCAAGTGGCCAGGGTGTAGGGGAGGTCGGAGCCCTGAGAGTGCCCGCCGGGAGACACGACAACCCTGGAGGCTGCCCCGAGGGGGAACCCCCCACTGAGGTACCATCCCAAGTCATGGCAGGGGAGTTAAGGGGACCCCCTGACGTCAGCAGGGGTAGCCTGTGGGGTCCACCCGCAAGCCCAGGGCAGACACGATCTCTAGTCTGGGTGAAGGCTGCACGGGAGCGCCTCCTGGAACGAAGGCGGGCACAGAGGCCACTGCAATAATCTGGGGTAAGATCAAACTATGCGTATACAGGCCACGGCAGGAATAGGCAGAAATTAGGTTTAAGAATAGGTTTATCTTGATGCAATGAGATAACTAATTTCAAAGAAGGCTTTTCTTCTAAAACTCAGAAATAAGGACAGCTAAAATATAAAATATAAATGAGATGTTTCTATATACTGGGCTTTTAGAAAAGTACTAGTTTAGTAGAGCATTACTTACCAAAGTCAGATAGCCATGGAGTAAGACTATTTTCTTCAGAATCTTCCTTATTTTTCAATAAAAAAAATACTCCACCCTCTTCAGCTAAATTACACATCTCCTGAATTCATTGTCTTTTGTGACTTATCCCATGTGCCCTATAGCAAGGGACTACACTGACAGTAAATATTCAATCAAAAGTAGCATAATAAAGATTATAAATAGGCATACAAAGGAGAAAACATCTGGAAAAGGGAAAGGAAATCAAACACTCACAGATTAGAGTTTCACTGCAGACCTCTAGATCCAGAAGTAATGTATACCACGTCTGGTTCTGATCAGTGTAAGTTACTTTACTGTGGCACTAATAGACTAATTAGCTATGCCTCTCAGCAGATGCAGCAGTACACTCCTGGCAATATGGGAATATTACCAAATAGAGTACAAAACTCACATTTCAGGTGCTGTCCAGGGAGACTGGGATTGAACTCCCATATTCAGTACTATCCTGGAAAATGTGGAGCAGTTTATCTAAGTCTATGATGACACAGCTTTCCAGGGCTATACTTGTGTATTGTAAGTAAGTCCACCTTCTGCAGTATTCAGGAATGTCATTGCATGATATTAATGAGTGTTTTGTCCAGCATTCATTAATGACTATTTTCCATGACAAAATGACTACCTGAAAATTGAAATCCCTGAGTTAAGAAAATGGAAACAGAAATGTCAGGTCAGATTCTTAGCTGTAGCTATCATGAGAGTGTATTTCAGAGCTTTGGGGTAAACACCGCTAGTATGATCATACAAGGTGGGAGAGGATGAATATTAATTATAATGCTATCATGCTAAATAGGTCTACCGCCCTTATTATGGGATGTAGCAGTTCAAATCTGTGACAGAATTGCACAAAAAATCAGAAGAAAATGGGGAAGAAAAAAAAAAAATCAACTAGAAAAGAAAAGGACACTTTTATGACCATGACATGGCAAATAGTAGTAATGTTGAACTTTGACCTGGATATTCTTCCTAGGCCCTTAGTGAATGGCAATCTTCACACTACTTATTCAGCTTGTCTAGTTTAAAGCTGTTTTGATGTTAATAGTTTAATACCTTCTTTATCCACCAAAATCATGTGTTTGATGATCTTATCTTGGAAGGAAAATGAAACAGTAGTTAGGAGCATTTGGTGGTGGGGTGGTGGGAGGGTAACAAGATTTCCACCAGAAATACTCTAAAATGATTTAACCGCATCCTGTTTTCTGTTACAAAGCTGCTCCAGTAAGCTTTTGTGGCTTCCACAGAAAAGAAAGAAACAGA